>NC_088408.1:25034301-25334301 GCF_034236695.1 Oncorhynchus nerka
GAACAGTAAACATTACACATACAGAAGTTTCAAAACAGTAAAGACATTACAAATGTCATATTATATATATATATATATATACAATGTACAAATAGTTAAAGGACACAAGATAAAATAAATAAGCATAAATATGGGTTGTATTTACAATGGTGTTTGTTCTTCACTGGTTGCCCTTTTCTCGTGGCAACAGGTCACAAATCTTGCTGCTGTGATGGCACACTGTGGAATTTCACCCAGTAGATATGGGAGTTTTTCAAAATTGGATTTGTTTTCAAATTCTTTGTGGATCTGTGTGATCTGGGGGAAATATGTATCTCTAATATGGTCATACATTGGGTAGGAGGTTAGGAAGTGCAGCTCAGTTTCCACCTCATTTTGTGGGCAGTGAGCACATAGCCTGTCTTCTCTTGAGAGCCATGTCTGCCTACGGCGGCCTTTCTCAATAGCAAGGCTATGCTCACTGAGTCTGTACATAGTCAAAGCTTTCCTTAATTTTGGGTCAGTCACAGTGGTCAGGTATTCTGCCGCTGTGTACTCTCTGTGTAGGGCCAAATAGCATTCTAGTTTGCTCTGTCTCACTCTCCTTCTCTCACTCTCTCTCACTCTCCTCTCACTCTCTCTCGCTCTCCTTCTCTCACTCTTTCTCACTCTCCTTCTCTCACTCTCTCTCGCTCTCCTTCTCTCACTTTCTCTCGCTCTCCTTTTCTCACTCTCTCTCGCTCTCCTTCTCTCACTCTCTCTCGCTCTCCTTTTCTCACTCTCTCTCGCTCTTTTTCTCTCGCTCTCTTTCTTTCTTCCAATGAAAAGTTGAGACAGGTTGACGGAACTATGCAGGCAACAATCTCCTGAAGACACATTTGAACTTGAAATCTATCTGATGTACCCCAAAGTGGTGGATTTCCTGTACTACTCTGCACTGGCAAACCTATGGTCTCGATAGACAATGGGTAAATGTCAGTGTTTCAAAGATAGATCACACAGCTTGTGTTGTACAGGAGCGGAGGCCTAGATACCATTATTAGCCAGCTGTGGTTTTCTGCCATAACACAGCAAGGCCCTCACTGTAAGTCTCTCTCACATTACGACATGGCCACGGAATGCTGGCACATGACAACTTCACCCTGACGCAGGGCTTTCTTATCAGCCTGTTCAAGAGGGTGACAGACCTCATGAGAAAGCTGGATATTGAAATGAAGAGTAAGAGATGACATTTTTTTATTTTATTTTACCTTTATTTAACTAGGCAAGTCAGTTAAGAACAAATTCTTATTTTCAATGACGGCCTAGGAACAGTGGGATAACTGCCTGTTCAGGGGCAGAATGACAGATTTGTACCTTGTCAGCTGGGGGATTTGAACATGAAACCTTTCAGGTTACTAGTCCAACACTCTAACCACTAGAGGAAAAAGAAGGCCAAAGGCACCTGTGTCTTGTGTCAGAGTGACCTCTTGGTCAGACTGCTGCAGCTGCACATATGAGGGAAGGGAAGCCCCCTATAGTTCAGACAGACAAGATATCAGCAGCTTTCTATTGTATTCATCACATGATGCCTGCAGGTTGCAATGTCAGCAACACGTTGGAAATGTTTTTACATGGTTTTTGCTATGAAATGACCTTGAGAGAGAGAGAGAGAGAGAGAGAGAGAGAGAGAGACCCTATATTGGGGTCCTGGACTGAATAGTGATTGGGGAGAGAGAGAGAGAGAGAGACCCTATATTGGGGTCCTGGACTGAATAGTGATTGGGGAGAGAGAGAGAGAGAGAGAGAGAGAGAGAGAGAGAGAGAGAGAGACCCTATATTGGGGTCCTGGACTGAATAGTGATTGGGGAGGAGAGAGAGAGAGAGAGACCCTATATTGGGGTCCTGGACTGAATAGTGATTGGGGAGAGAGAGAGAGAGAGAGAGACCCTATATTGGGGTCCTGGACTGAATAGTGATTGGGGGAGAGAGAGAGAGAGAGAGAGACCCTATATTGGGGTCCTGGACTGAATAGTGATTGGGGAGAGAGAGAGAGAGAGAGAGACCCTATATTGGGGTCCTGGACTGAATAGTGATTGGGGAGAGAGAGAAAAGGTCCTCTCCTCTAACCCCCATGTCAGTGTGTTCCCTCTATCATACTAAGCTCCTGGCCGAAGAAGATGGAGCTGGTTGCCAAGGAGACGCACCACCTTCAAGGAGGACGAGAGCTCTCGAAAATCAACCCATTTATTCCTTACTGTGACATGAGGACCAGTGATAACAGTGACTAGTGTGTGGTAGTGTGTTTACTGGGAAGCGTATACCGTGGCCTCGTTTTTCGAGCCATTACATTCTTTCTCTCAATGACTACTGCATCACATCTATTGTTCCCAGGCCATATCAGTGACATACAGTTTGACTGTAACAGCCTCCTCCACTGCTCACCATGTTAATGCCAACTGTCCTGGCAGTATGTTTCCCCCTCCCTTAGTGACAATGAAATCACAGAGACTATCCTCTTCCTCCCATTGGCTGGGAAGCACCATGGTGATGCCCTCTGATTGGTCATGCCCAGTATGCACACTCGGCCAATCAGGCTCACTGTATCCATGAGACTGAAGCATGTAGGGCTATTTAAATCCAACCAGAGACACACAAGATTGCTTAGATGTACATTTCTATTTTTTTAAAGCAGGGGGGAAAGGTTTGCGAGTGGACAAACAGTTGCAAATCAGGACAGACCTGCTTGCTGCAAAGTGGTCGACCCATCTTCGGGGTTAAACTAACCCAGGGCAAAGCGTGAGTTGATTGAATGAAAACAGCGTACCAATTCAGGTTGTACTCTTCTATCCCTCTACCCTGAGTTTGTTGATAGAACTCTATCCCTTACTTGCATTCATGCTACTTTTCCCTAAATGAAGCTGTGGCAGTGAGCGGAGACTGAACAGTGAAATCATGTGGACAGGATGAACTAAAGCTGGAGGTCTCTTTTCTCCTGTACAACTGTGTCAGGGGGGCACTGGGTATTTGTTGTTCATGCCACAGGAACATAGTACAAACAATGTTCTACATCTCACAGAGGAGCAGCATTCGAAAGAAAAGCACCGGATGAAAAAGACGACGTAAGTCAGCTGCCATTTTGTGTTCGCTCTTTTTTATTTGAACAACGTCACATTTTCACTGACCATAAAATGGCGGATAAGTCCTCTCCCGCCAGGTCAGCCGTTACGGTCGTTTCGAGATTTGTTTTAGTTTAATATCACCTGCAACATATGCCATAATGGTGACCATAATTTTGGACTTGATGGACTTTGGAAACACTTTTAAAAGATTTGTATTTTGTAAATCAGATTTCATCCAAATATTTTTAGCATTTTTTAATGCATTTTCTACAGCCTTATCTTAATTTCAAAGTAAACTACATGTATGACCCTTGTACATTAAAATGTCTGAATGTCTCAACTGTACCATAATTTATGTAAATACAAATAAATAATTTTGATTTATCTTTCATCTCTGTGTTTACACTGTTGCCATTTACAGCTTATTTTAAAAGTTAATATTTGATTGTGTTGATTAAAACATGAACTACCTGGTATTTCAATTGTACAGACAGATAATGACCCCCATGTACCTTTAAGGTGAGTGGAAACTATAGTAAAAGGAGAGGTGAAAGTACTGTATAGCAACGACCCACGCCATCTTTCCGTAACCCTAACGATGACAACAAACAACAACAGATAGCCTACTAATATAGTCATGAAAATGAAAGGTTCTTCCCTCCAGTAATTCTATCAACCTTGACTGGAAATGGAAGGTGTAATTGCCAAAATTGGTTAATAAAAATGTACATATGTCCAAATGTACATGTCTGTGCCAGACTGAGACAGTCTAATTCTTTAAATACTGTATCTGTAGTCTAAATGTTTATTCTGAGTAAGTGTCAGCAGCAGTTTAACGTGGCAGTGAGAAGGAGGAGGAGAGTGATTCAAAGGGCTAGACAGGGTCCACTCCCTCTCAATTGATTTGTATTATTATAAATCAATGCCTTATTCTGAATACTTAACCAGAATGCAATGTCTGTGAGATGTGGAAAATGTACTTGACTATTGTTTGGGACAGTTTACGTCTGGGTTTAAAACATCCCTGGGGCACTGGGAAGAACATAGAAAGGTATAAGAATCTGACAAACAGCACAACTTCCATTTGAAAGATCATCTAAAGATGGAATGACAGAGGAGGGAAACTATATCATTTTGGCAGTGGTTCTATCCCTGGTCAAAATTATTGTTGGTGATGTATTACATAGCCTACCTACTACAGTATGTGGTGGTGGGATGCAATTGATTTGCTCAAATCTCCTGCTTTTGGTCATGTCAGTTTAGTGAGAAATGGAAATTAAAATTAAAATTTTACCGTCTATGACAACTATTTGTTTAACTTTTTTGTGCGAAAACACTGATGATGCTGAGGGACTCACCTGGGAAGATCAAATGCTTGACACATATCATGATAACAAACTGATGTCGAGGCCTGAGACTCGACAACATCAGTCATTTTCAGCTAGCTGGCTAGCTACCACTGCCTACTCACTTGCATCAAACTTGAGAAGCAATTACTTTTCCTGTTTGGCAGTAGAAGTTGGGTTGCCTCAAAAGACGGCACATTTATTTTAGTAACAGGAATTCTAGGTACTTCTTCTAATCCCAAAAATGTGAACACGCTAGCCTGGCTAACGTGTGACGTTAGTGTAGCATATCTACACTAACGTCACATGCTTGGTTTTATGATACCAGTTCATGGTGAGTATTCCTGGCAGTGCTTTCGGTTGAACATTTCTGAGTGCAACCAAGATGAAAATGGAATTTGCTTGTTTCTGTACACAGTTGATGTTACTTTTGAGCCGGTTTGTTGTCACAAATAAAATAGTTCCTGCCTGCCTTCTAGGTAAAACATCTTCAACCTGTCTCTGCTGCTCTCGTTTACCATGGTGACTGAGCCCTGCTTTCTCATTTACAACGAGCCTCATCCACTGTAAATCTGCATATCAGTGCACTATGGTGTCTATTTCTGCAATGGCTTAAAACACTATGTGTAATTCACCCATACAACCAAACTTTTCCTTTTCAGTAATACACCCATGACTGAACCCACTTTAGTGATAAAATAATTCCCATTAAGCAGGTATTCCCTCAGGGGTACGCACAATGCCGTAGGGGGTACACCAAATAAACATGTGATTCACAACATACAGAAGTGTGCTGGTTATCAAGGGGCAAAGTACACGTTGACATGTGTTTTTAAATTGAGAGACGAGCTTAAAGTTTTATTTACTGACCATCATTTTCACTTGTCTGACCGCTTGTATGATGGCGAGTTTCTCACATGACAGGCCCATCTGAGGGATGTTTTTTCCTGCCTGAATGATCTGAATCTAGGATTACAGGGACTCGCAACTATATTCAATGTGCGGGACAAAATTGAGGCTATGATTAAGAATTTGGAGCTCTTTTCTGTCTACATTAACAAGGACAACACACAGGTCTTTCCATCATTGTATGATTTTTTTGTGTGCAAATGAACTCAAGCTTACGGACAATGTCAAATGTGATATAGCTAAGCACCTGCGTGAACTGGGTGCACAATTACGCAGGTACTTTCCCGAAACGGACGACACAAACAACTGGATTTGTTATACCTTTTCATGCCTTGCCTCCAGTCTACTTATCGATATCTGAAAAAGAGAGCCTCATCGAAATTGCAACAAGCAGTTCTGTGAAAATGTAATTTAATCAGAAGCCACAGACAGATTTCTGGATTGGGCTGCACTCAGAGTATCCTGCTTTGGCAAATCGAGCTGTTAAGACACTGATGCCCTTTGCAACCACGTACCTATGTGAGAGTGGATTCTCGGCCTTCACTAGCATGGAAACTAAATACAGGCACAGACTGTGTGTGGAAAATGATTTAAGACTGAGACTCTTTCCAATACAACCCAACATTGCAGAGTTATGTGCATCCTTTCAAGCACACCCTTCCCATTAACCTGTGGTGAGTTATTCACAATTTTTGATGAACAAATAAGGTTTTATATGTAAGATGGCTAAATTAAGAGCAAAATTATTGATAATTATTATATTATTATTTATGCCCTGGTCTATAAGAGCTCTTTGTCAATTCCCACGAGCCGGGTTGTAACAAAAACTCACACTCACTCTGATGTTTAATAAATGTATTGTATAGTGTGTGTGTGGCAGGCTTACAATGATGGCAAAAAACAACATTTGAGAGTGTGCTGACCCTGGTGCTAGAGGGGGTACGCAGCTGGAGGTTGAATGTTTGAAGGGGTACGGGACTATAAAAAGTTTGGGAACACTGCCATAAAGTAATTCTCCTGACCTCATCCCTGGTCTTGCTGGCAACAATCCTCACAAAATGTCTTCTTTGGAGAGGAAGTATGAGAAACAATGGATTTTTACCCTGAAGCCTGACCCCCAGAGGAAGACCAGCGCAGAGATCGTCACTGAAGCCAGTTGTTCTCTGAGGACCACAGACAGCTGCTCAGGGAGACCTCCTCTCGAGCCCAAGATACTCAACCTCCCTCTATGTTCAGGGTAGGGATCTGGTTAAAACCCCTATCTTGTAACCCCCCAGATGTAGTCCAGTGTTACATCCATACAGTGTACTGAATGAATAAGGTCTCTCTTTTCCTCTTTCAGCATCAAGGCTTACCATTTTGAAGCACCAGACTTCAGACCCGGTTCTGGAACTCGCCTGTCTCCTCAGGAGAATGTGGGTTCTTCTCCTCATTGTTCATCTCATCTCCTCACTGTTGAACTGTACATTAATCTATGTATATTCAAACCCCCTCTGACCCCCTGGACCTGAAGACGAGGGTGGCAGGGGCGAGGCCACGCCTCCTCAGCGCTGGCTGTCTGACAACACTCCCACCTCTGGCAGGTTCAACAGAGGGTAAAGGGAGATGGAGAGAGAGGGAGAAATGAAAGAAAGATGGAGAGTTAGAAGGGAGTGAGACAAAATTGCAAAAGCAATGGAACGAGAGATGGGAGGTAATATAAAGAGAGAGAGGTGCAGGGTCGGGTTTATGAGCGAGGGGGAGAAAAAGGGAGTGGAGAGGGATGGTCAATGGTTGCAATAAGCAAAACATGAACACTTTATTATTGTAAGGCAATATCTCTGCGTGTTGTCAGCCAGTCATTTTATTATTAATAAATCATTTGCACAGGCAGAGGGCTGGAGCAGCTCTTCTCCCAAAGGGAAATGAATGCAACCATTCACAGGAGGATGTTATACCTGATTTACATTCCCACTTGGTTGGTTGAGGTGGAAAACGTTGCAGCTGGTTTCCAGGTGGTTTAGTCTTCTTTTTGTTAAATGTTTTTTAAATGTTTTTTGTTTAAAAAGAATTGGAATTTTTATTTATAATTGTTTTTGTCTTCTTTTTTGTATCTTTGCTTGCTTACGTCACTGGCTTTTGGGAAAAGCTCAAATGACTGTGTAGAGTTTGGTTATTTGTACATTTTCTAAACATTATTTTCTAATCTTTCACAAAATCAAAACACAAAATCTGAAAAGATGGTGAGAACTTTGAAGGCAGTTCAGAACACTAGTATCCAATAACTATAATATCTCTTCACTATACTGTGTTTGTAGGGAGGGACAGTGTGAGTTCAGATTCCAGCCTAGGGCAGAGGGAGCTGTCAGCTAAGAGAAGAGGCAGGAGAGCCCCTTGTACTGAGCCTACTGATGGAGGGAAGAGAGACAAGGATTAGGGGAGGCCCCTCGAAACCTGCCTGACACAGGACCAACAGTGAAAGGTACTGTATGCCTACACATTTCTCTACATTTCATTCCTTGTTCTCTCTTTCATTCCTCCATATCCTCTTTCTCTTCTCATCTTTTCACTTTGTCTCACTTCTGTCTGTCCACCCATCTCTTTCTTTCTCTCTTTCTTTTCCATCTTGTCTTTTTTCTCTCCCTTTTGATGTTTTCTTTTACTATTCTACTCTCTTATTCTACCTCTTTCTCCCACTTCTCTCTCCTTCCCTCTCACCTCCTTCTCACTCTCACTCTCTCTCTCTCTCTCTCTCCTCTCCCTCCCTCCCCCTCCCTCCCTCCCTCCCTCCCTCCCTCCCTCCCTCCCTCCCTCCCTCCCTCCCTCCTTTAGCTCACTCTCTATCTTTCTCCCCTCCCTCCCTCCCTCCCTCCCTCCCTCCCTCCCTCCCTCCCTCCCTCCCTCCCTCCCTCCCTCCCTCCCTCCCTCCCTCCCTCCCTCCCTCCCTCCCTCCCTCCCCCTCACTCACTCACTCACTCACTCTCTATCTTTCTCTCTACTTCTCCCTCCCTCCGTCTCTCTCCTTTTGGCGTAGGTGACATTAAGTGTAGATGTATTGGCACACAAAGGATTCCATGGTGGCCATTACCACAGTGGTGAATTATACCTCCTGTTCTTACATTTCACGGCCTGGCTCAACCCTGATGCAATGTTCTGGCCACTCTCTTTCAGAGTCCGATTCAAAGACTTTGACTACCCCTCACCTCTGTGCTTTCTCACTCGTTTTGGTTCTTTACATATCCAGATTGCCTTCAAGTTTATTCAAGGTATTTCATGAATTTCTCCAACTCTTCAATGAAACCCGAACCTTAGGAGAGAGGGAGTAGTTTTAGCCAAATGTGTATGAAAATTAAAGTCTTATAAGATATTATATGAGCTTTCAGCCACCCCCATCTAAGTCTAATGGACAAGTCAACCTCAGTCTTCAGCAGTGGTGTAAAGTACTTAAGTAAAAATATTTTAAAGTACTACTTAAGCAGTTTTTGGGGTGTCTGTACTTTACTTTACTATTTCTATTTTTTGCCAACTTTTACTTTTACTCCACTACATTCCTAAATAAAATAATGTATTTTTTACTCCATACATTTTCCCTGACACCCAAAAGTATTTGTTACATTTTGACAAGAAAATGGTCGAAATCACACACTTCAAAATAACATCACTGGTCATCAATACTGCCTCTGATCTGGCGGATTCACTGAACACAAATGTTTGTAAATTATGTCTGAGTGTTGGAGTGTGCCCCATGGCTATCCGTCAATAAAATTTAAAAAATTGTCTTGTCTGGTTTGCTTAATACACAGAATTTGAAATGGTTTATGCTTTTACTTTTACTTTTGATACTTACATTTAAAACCAAAATACCTTTAGACTTTTACTCAAGTAGTATTTTAATGGGTGACTTTCAATTTGACTTAATGTATTAATCTATTAATGTCTTCAGGTCTGGTCAGGTACTATTAATGTCTTACGTATGACAATTGAATACTTTTTCCACCACTGGTCTTCAGGTCAGGTACTTGTCTAAATGGATCCTAGTTTTCAAAACTACCTTCTCAGCCAAGACCTTCCCAATACAATAGACCTATCTATCTGTTATCAACATCACCATCACTGACCGGTCAGTCTTCAGGAGAGGCTCAAACAGTTTCTGCCTACCTCATCAGGAGTGTGTCAGTTATAGAGATATATAACCAGGAATGAGGACGGGGCCTGTCGTTAAAATCCATCCTCATATTGTTTGGCTAGAACTGCTGGAGCTGCTGGGGCTTCTGGAGCTGCTGGGGCTGCTTGGAGCTGCTGGGTCTGCTAGAACTGCTGGAGCTGCTGGGGATTCTGGAGCTGCTGGGGCTGCTAGAACTGCTGGAGCTGCTGGGGCTGCTTGGAGCTGCTGGGGCTTCTGGAGCTGCTGGGGCTGCTAGAACTGCTGGAGCTGCTGGGGCTTCTGGAGCTGCTGGGACTGCTTGGAACTGCTGGGGCTGCTAGAACTGCTGGAGCTGCTGGGGCTTCTGGAGCTGCTGGGGCTGCTAGAACTGCTGGAGCTGCTGGGGCTTCTGGAGCTGCTGGGGCTGCTTGGAGCTGCTGGGGCTTCTGGAGCTGCTGGGGCTGCTAGAACTGCTGGAGCTGCTGGGGCTTCTGGAGCTGCTGGGACTGCTTGGAGCTGCTGGGGCTGCTAGAACTGCTGGAGCTGCTGGGGCTTCTGGAGCTGCTGGGGCTGCTAGAACTGCCGGAGCTGCTGGGGCTGCTAGAACTGCCGGAGCTGCTGGGGCTTCTGGAACTGCTGGGGATGCTTGGAGCTTCTGGGGCTGCTAGAACTGCTGGAGCTGCTGGGGCTGCTGGAGCTGCTGGAGATGCTGGGGATGCTGGAGCTGCTGGGGCTGCGTGGAGTTGCTGGGGATGCGTGGAGCTGCTGAGGCTTCTGGAGCTGCTGGGGCTGCTGGAGCTGCTGGGGCTGCTTGGAGCTGCTGGAGCTGCTGGAGCTGCTGGGGCTTCTGGAGCTGCTGGGACTGCTTGGAGCTGCTGGGGCTGCTAGAACTGCTGGAGCTGCTGGGGCTTCTGGAGCTGCTGGGGCTGCTAGAACTGCCGGAGCTGCTGGGGCTGCTAGAACTGCCGGAGCTGCTGGGGCTTCTGGAACTGCTGGGGATGCTTGGAGCTTCTGGGGCTGCTAGAACTGCTGGAGCTGCTGGGGCTGCTGGAGCTGCTGGAGATGCTGGGGATGCTGGAGCTGCTGGGGCTGCGTGGAGTTGCTGGGGATGCGTGGAGCTGCTGAGGCTTCTGGAGCTGCTGGAGCTGCTGGGGCTGCTTGGAGCTGCTGGAGCTGCTGGAGCTGCTGGGGCTGCTTGGAGCTGCTGGGGAGGCTGGAGCTGCTGTGGATGCTGGAGCTGCTGGGGCTGCTGGGGCTGCTGGAGCTGCTGGGGATGCTGGAGCTGCTGGGGCTGCTTGGAGCTGCTGGGGATTCTGGAGCTGCTGGGGATGCTGGAGCTGCTGGGGCTGCTGGAGCTGCTGGGGCTGCTTGGAGCTGCTGGGGCTGCTAGAACTGCTGGAGCTGCTGGGGCTTCTCGAGCTGCTGGGGCTGCTAGAACTGCTGGAGCTGCTGGGGCTTCTGGAGCTGCTGGGGCTTCTGGAGCTGCTGGGGATGCTTGGAGCTGCTGGGGAGGCTGGAGCTGCTGGGGCTGCTGGAGCTGCTGGGGCTGCTGGAGCTGCTGGGGATGCTTGAAGCTGCTGGGGCTGCTTGGAGCTGCTGGGGCTGCTTGGAGCTGCTGCCCCCCCACACACACACACAATTTTACTGAGAACCTATAATAGATTCGAAGCCAGACCCCCAACTCTCACCCCACGCTCAACCGGTGTCGCTCATTCAGCCGACAGAAACTTTCAACCGGTTTTCCCCATTAAGCAGCGGGTCGGTGTCAGAGGCCGAGTCTTCTCTGGTCTCTACTCCTCCCGTTACGGGGTCTGAGACGCCGAAGCTTCCCACCATTAGCTCTGACAAATTGAAAACTCTAGTCATTGGCGACTCCATTACCCGCAGTATTAGACTTAAAGCGAATCATCCAGCGATCATACACTGTTTACCCGGGGGCAGGGCTACCGACGTTAAGGCTAATCTGAAGATGGTGCTGGCTAAAGCTAAAACTGGCGAGTGTAGAGAGTATAGAGATATTGTTATCCACGTCGGCACCAACGATGTTAGGATGAAACAGTCAGAGATCACCAAGCGCAACATAGCTTCTGCGTGCATATCAGCTAGAAAGATGTGTCGGCATCGAGTAATTGTCTCTGGCCCCCCCCCCCGTTAGGGGGAGTGATGAGCTCTACAACAGAGTCTCACAACTCAATCGCTGGTTGAAAACTGTTTTCTGCCCCTCCCAAAAGATAGAATTTGTAGATAATTGGCCCTCTTTCTGGGACTCACCCACAAACAGGACCAAGCCTGACCTGCTGAGGAGTGACGGACTCCATCCTAGCTGGAGGGGTGCTCTCATCTTATCTACCAACATAGACAGGGCTCTAACTCCTCTAGCTCCACAATGAAATAGGGTGCAGGCCAGGCAGCAGGCTATTAGCCAGCCTGCCAGCATAGTGGAGTCTGCCACTAGCATAGTCAGTGTAGTCAGCTCAGCTATCACCATTGAGACCGTGTCTGTGCCTCGACCTAGGTTGGGCAAAACTAAACATGGCGGTGTTCGCCTTAGCAATCTCACTAGGATAAAGACCACCTCCATTCCTGTCATTACTGAAAGAGATCATGATACCTCACTTCTCAAAATAGGGCTACTTAATGTTAGATCCCTTACTTCAAAGGCAATTATAGTCAATGAACTAATCACTGATCATAATCTTGATGTGATTGGCCTGACTGAAACATGGCTTAAGCCTGATGAATTTACTGTGTTAAATGAGGCCTCACCTCCTGGCTACACTAGTGACCATATCCCCCGTGCATCCCGCAAAGGCGGAGGTGTTGCTAACATTTACGATAGCAAATTTCAATTTACAAAAAAAAATTTTTTTGAGCTTCTAGTCATGAAATCTATGCAGCCTACTCAATCACTTTTTATAGCTACTGTTTACAGGCCTCCTGGGCCATATACAGCGTTTCTCACTGAGTTCCCTGAATTCCTATCGGACCTTGTAGTCATTGCAGATAATATTCTAATCTTTGGTGACTTTAATATTCACATGGAAAAGTCCACAGACCCACTCCAAAAGGCTTTCGGAGCCATCATCGACTCAGTGGGTTTTGTCCAACATGTCTCTGGACCCACTCACTGTCACAGTCATACGCTGGACCTAGTTTTGTCCCATGGAATAAATGTTGTGGATCTTAATGTTTTTCCTCATAATCCTGGACTATCGGACCACCATTTTATTACGTTTGCAATTGCAACAAATAATCTGCTCAGACCCCAACCAAGGAACATCAAAAGTCGTGCTATAAATTCACAGACAACACAAAGATTCCTTGATGCCCTTCCAGACTCCCTCTGCCTACCCAAGGACGCCAGAGGACAAAAATCCGTTAACCACCTAACTGAGTATCTCAATTTAACCTTGCGCAATACCCTAGATGCAGTTGCACCCCTAAAAACTAAAAAAATGTCTCATAAGAAACTAGCTCCCTGGTACACAGAAAATACCGAGCTCTGAAGCAAGCTTCCAGAAAATTGGAACGGAAATGGCGCCACACCAAACTGGAAGTCTTCCGACTAGCTTGGAAGGACGGTACCGTGCAGTACCGAAGAGCCCTTACTGCTGCTCGATCATCCTATTTTTCTAACTTAATTGAGGAAAATAAGAACAATCCGAAATTCCTTTTTGATACTGTCGCAAAGCTAACTAAAAAGCAGCATTCCCCAAGAGAGGATGACTTTCACTTTAGCAGTGATAAATTCATGAACTTCTTTGAGGAAAAGATTATGATTATTAGAAAGCAAATTACGGACTCCTCTTTAAACCTGCGTATTCCTCCAAACCTCAGTTGTCCTGAGTCTGCACAACTCTGCCAGGACCTAGGATCAAGAGAGACGCTCAAGTCTTTTAGTACTATATCTCTTGACACAATGATGAAAATAATCATGGCCTCTAAACCTTCAAGCTGCATACTGGACCCTATTCCAACTAAACTACTGAAAGAGCTGCTTCCTGTGCTTGGCCTCCTATGTTGAACATAATAAACGGCTCTCTATCCACTGGATGTGTACCAAACTCACTAAAAGTGGCAGTAATAAAGCCTCTCTTGAAAAAGCCAAACCTTGACCCAGAAAATATAAAAAACTATCGGCCTATATCGAATCTTCCATTCCTCTCAAAAATTTTAGAGAAGGCTGTTGCGCAGCAACTCACTGCCTTCCTGAAGACAAACAATGTATACGAAATGCTTCAGTCTGGTTTTAGACCCCATCATAGCACTGAGACGGCACTTGTGAAGGTGGTAAATGACATTTTAATGGCAACGGACCGAGGCTCTGCATCTGTCCTCGTGCTCCTAGACCTTAGTGCTGCTTTTGATACCATCGATCACCACATTCTTTTGGAGAGATTGGAAACCCAAATTGGTCTACACGGACATGTTCTGGCCTGGTTTAGATCTTATCTGTCGGAAAGATATCAGTTTGTCTCTGTGAATGGTTTGTCCTCTGACAAATCAACTGTAAATTTCGGTGTTCCTCAAGGTTCTGTTTTAGGACCACTATTGTTTTCACTATATATTTTACCTCTTGGGGATGTTATTCGAAAACATAATGTAAACTTTCACTGCTATGCGGATGACACACAGCTGTACATTTCAATGAAACATGGTGAAGCCCCAAAATTGCCCTCGCTAGAAGCATGTGTTTCAGACATAAGGAAGTGGATGGCTGCAAACTTTCTACTATTAAACTCGGACAAAACAGAGATGCTTGTTCTAGGTCCCAAGAAACAAAGAGATCTTCTGTTGAATCTGACAATTAATCTTAATGGTTGTACAGTCGTCTCAAATAAAACTGTGAAGGACCTCGGCGTTACTCTGGACCCTGATCTCTCTTTTGAAGAACATATCAAGACCATTTCGAGGACAGCTTTTTTCCATCTACGTAACATTGCAAAAATCAGAAACTTTCTGTCCAAAAATGATGCAGAAAAATTAATCCATGCTTTTGTCACTTCTAGGTTAGACTACTGCAATGCTCTATTTTCCGGCTACCCGGATAAAGCACTAAATAAACTTCAGTTAGTGCTGAATACGGCTGCTAGAATCCTGACTAGAACCAAAAAAATTTGATCATATTACTCCAGTGCTAGCCTCTACACTGGCTTCCTGTCAAAGCAAGGGCTGATTTCAAGGTTTTACTGCTAACCTACAAAGCATTACATGGGCTTGCTCCTACCTATCTCTCTGATTTGGTCCTGCCGTACATACCTACACGTACGCTACGGTCACAAGACGCAGGCCTCCTAATTGTCCCTAGAATTTCTAAGCAAACAGCTGGAGGCAGGGCTTTCTCCTATAGAGCTCCATTTTTATGGAACGGTCTGCCTACCCATGTCAGAGACGCAAACTCGGTCTCAACCTTTAAGTCTTTACTGAAGACTCATCTCTTCAGTGGGTCATATGATTGAGTGTAGTCTGGCCCAGGAGTGGGAAGGTGAACGGAAGGCTCTGCAGCAACGAACCGCCCTTGCTGTCTCTGCCTGGCCGATTCCCCTCTTTCCACTGGGATTCTCTGCCTCTACCCTGTTACGGGGCTGAGTCACTGGCTTACTGGGGCTCTCTCATGCCGTCCCTGGGGGGTGCGTCACCTGGGTGGGTTGATTCACTGTTGTGGTCGGCCTGTCTGGGTTGGCGCCCCCTTGGGTTGTGCCGTGGCGGAGATCTTTGTGGGCTATACTCGGCCTTGTCTCAGGATGGTAAGTTGGTGGTTGAAGATATCCCTCTAGTGGTGTGGGGGCTGTGCTTTGGCAAAGTGGGTGGGGTTATATCCTTCCTGTTTGGCCCTGTCCGGGGGGGTGTCCTCGGATGGGGCCACAGTGTCTCCTGACCCCTCCTGTCTCAGCCTCCAGTATTTATGCTGCATTAGTTTATGTGTCGGGGGGCTAGGGTCAGTTTGTTATATCTGAGTACTTCTCCTGTCCTATTCGGTGTCCTGTGTGAATCTAAGTGTGCGTTCTCTAATTCTCTCCTTCTCTCTTTCTTTCTCTCTCTCGGAGGACCTGAGCCCTAGGACCATGCCCCAGGACTACCTGACATGATGACTCCTTGCTGTCCCCAGTCCACCTGGCCATGCTGCTGCTCCAGTTTCAACTGGCCTGGGCCCTAGGACCATGTCCCAGGACTACCTGACATGATGACTCCTTGCTGTCCCCAGTCCACCTGGCCATGCTGCTGCTCCAGTTTCAACTGTTCTGCCTTACTATTATTCAACCATGCTGGTCATTTATGAACATTTGAACATCTTGGCCACGTTCTGTTATAATCTCCACCCGGCACAGCCAGAAGAGGACTGGCCACCCCACATATGCTCTCTCTAATTCTCTCTTTCTTTTCTCTCTCTCGGAGGACCTGAGCCCTAGGACCGTGCCCCAGGACTACTTGACATGATGACTCCTTGCTGTCCCCAGTCCACCTGACTGTGCTGCTGCTCCAGTTTCAACTGTTCTGCCTTATTATTATTCGACCATGCTGGTCATTTATGAACATTTGAACATCTTGGTCATGTTCTGTTATAATCTCTACCCGGCACAGCCAGAAGAGGACTGGCCACCCCACATAGCCTGGTTCCTCTCTAGGTTTCTTCCTAGGTTTTGGCCTTTCTAGGGAGTTTTTCCTAGCCACCGTGCTTTTACACCTGCATTGTTTGCTGTTTGGGGTTTTAGGCTGGGTTTCTGTACAGCACTTTGAGATATCAGCTGATGTACGAAGGGCTATATAAATAAATTTGATTTGATTTGATTTGATTTGACTGATCTAGTTACACAATATATGTGAGATCACCATCTTCAGATTTTCATGGACATGATCTGAAAGCCATTCACTCTTTGTCTTGCAAACTCATACCCTTTTTTTTCACAGTTCAAGTTCAGTGTTTAAGGTTTACATGTCTGTACTCCCAAACTCCAGTCATTCTCCTTGATTAGAACTTTCCTATTTGGACCAAGCCATCTTAGAGAAAGTGGAACGAGAGCAAGGGGTTGAGCCAGGGGTGAGAGAGAGAGAGAGAGAGAAAATAACAGAGATTTAAAGTTGGAGTGTGCCGTGCACGCTTGAGAAATGGAGAAAGAGAGTGAGAAATAAAAAGAGAGATTAGACATTGGCTGCTTCTTTTTCTCCAATAAGCCTGGGCTTAAAAGCTCAAAATGGCTGTCTATTAGATTTGGGTGCCCATCTGGGCACGGCTAGAAGCCGCGTAGCAGCGTCTCTGCTGGGAGTGACTGACTGACTGACTACTGTCCACCACAGGCACTGCCCAGGCCCAAGACACAGATGAGATCATGTCTCGTAGAAGGCACTATCACACACAGAGGCCCTATTACCAGGCCCTGATCCCATCACACAGACGGCATGCTCTCTCTCTCTCTCTCTCTCTCTCTCTCTCTCTCTCTCTGTGTCTCTCTGTCTTTCTCTCTCTCTCTCCCTGTCTACAGTATGTCTGTGTGTGTGTTTGTCTCTCTCCCTATTTTCCTCTCTCTCTCTCTCTGACATTAAGAATAACAATCATCTCTGCTTGTGCTCTCTGCTCCAGTCTATGCCCTGTGTACCAGCCTCAGTTATGTTAGTAAGTCATCCAATATATGCTTTAGCCTGGTAGAGATATTAAAGCACTGTCAGGATTCATTTGATCATCAATGACAACAAAAAGACAGTGAACAAAACAGTGTAAAACAGCAAGTTATCGGTGTTGCTGTCAGTTCTGTAACTGAAAATAACTGTTGAGTAAAGTCACAGTGACAAAGCATGAACGGCTTTAACCAGGGTTAACCCACAAAGCTGTGGTCTCAGTTCCTGTCTGTTGCAGGTCTCTTTGTATGTGACTGACACAAGCTCAGGCACACACACACACAGGAGCAGACAGCAACACAGGCTATATACAATACAGTATCAGGAAGAGGAGCTTCAGTTACTGCAACCTCTGTTGTAATGGGGACACCTGGTGTTAACTGAAGTAACTGGTCACATACAGTGATATACAGGGCCTTCAGAAAGTACACATTCACCTTTTCTTATTCCACGTGTTGTTGTGTTACAGTCTAAATTGAAAATGGATTAAATACATATATATATATATTAAAGTTGCATATGATAATGGCATTGTTAAAATGATTTACTCAAGAATGTATAGTAGGTGCAATGTCTACACATCACTGTATAGTAGGTGCCTAACCCTAACCAAGACTGTATAGTAGGTGCCTAACCCTAACCCTAACCAAGACTGTACAGTAGGTGCCTAACCCTAACCCTAACCCTATACAAGACTGTATAATATGTCTACACATCACCTACACCTAATGACAAAGTGAAAACATGTTTTAGACATTTTTGCAAATTTATTGCAAATTAATTTCAGAAATATTTTTAAAAATGTACCTCCCTGAGTCAGTACATGTTAGAATAATTTTTGGCAGCAATGACAGCTGTAATTCTTTCTGGGTAAGTCTCTAAGAGCTTTGCACACCTGGATTGTACAATATCTGCACATTATTCTTTCTTTTTTTTAAATCTTCAAGCTCTGTCAAGTTGGTTGTTGATGCTAGACAGCCATTTCCATGTCTTGCAATAGATTTTCAAGCCGATTTAAGTCAAAACTACAACTAGGCCACTCAGGAACATTCAATGTTGTCTTGGTAAGCAACTCCAGTGTATATTTGGCCTTTCCTGCTGAAAGGTGAATTTGTCTCCCAATGTCTGTTGGAGAGCAGACTGAACCAGGTTTTCCTCTAGGATTTTGCCTTCGCTTAGCTCTATTCCATTTATTTTTATCCTAAAAAAACTCCCCAGTCCTTGTTGATGACAAGCATACCCATAACATGGTGCAGCCACCACCATGCTTGAAAATGTGAAGAGTGGTACTCAGTGATGTGTTGTGTTGGATTTGCCCCAAACATAATGATTTCAGGACATAAAGTTAATTTCTTAGCCATTTCTGTGCAGTTTTACTTTAGTGCCTTATTGCAAACAATAGTATTGTGGAGTAAATACATTGTTGTGGACCCATCCTCAGTGTTCTCCTATCACAGCAATTAAACTCTGGAACTGTATTATTTTTGTACTTTTTACCCCTTTTTCTCCCCAATTTCATGATATCCAATTAGTAGTTATAGTCCTGTCCCATTGCTTCAACTCCCGTACAGACTCAAGAGAGGCGAAGGTCGAGAGCCATGCATCCACCAACACGACCCTGCCAAGCCACACTGCTCACTTAACCCGGAAGCCAGCCGCACCTATGTGTCAGAGGAAACACCGTCCAACTGGTGACCGTGTCAACGTGCATGCGCCCGGCCTGCCACAGTGGTCACTATGGGACAAGGACATCCCGGCCAAACCCTCCCCTAACCCGGACGACGCTGGGTCATTTTGCGCCCCCTCATGGGTCTCCCGGTCACGGCCAGCTGAGGACCTGTACTGACTCCTCTAACCCTGCGATGCAGTGCCTTAGACCGCTTGTGCCACTCGGGAGGCCCTCTGGAACTGTGTAAAGTCACCATTGGCCTCATTTTGAAAGCCCTGAGCAGTTTCCTTCCTCTCCAACAACTGAGTTAGGAAGGACGCCTGTATCTTTGTTGTGACTGATACACCATCAAAGTGTAATTAATAACTCACCATGCTCAAAGGGATATTTAATGTCTGCTTTTTTACCTATCTACCAATAGTGTCCTTCTTTGTGAGGCATTGGAAAACCTCTGTGGTCTTTGTCGTTGAATCTGTGTTTGAAATTCACTGCTCAACTGCAGAACATTACAGATAATTGTATGTATGAAGTACAGAGATGAGGTAGTCATTCAGAAATCATGTTAAACACTGTTGCAACTTATGTGACTTGTTTAAGCAAGTTTCTACTCCTGAACTTATTTAGGCTTGCAATAACAAAGGGGTTGAATACTTATTGACTCAAGATATTTTCTCTTTTCATTTGCAATTAATTTGTAAACCATAGTCTATGCACTAGAAACTCATGGAAAATATGGACACAATAAAACATTTATACTATACATGAATACATTTTTAAAGTTATTCTAGTATAAATTACCTAAATTACTATAGATTACCTGTTAATTACCGAAATAAACCAAAAATGTAAACCAAAAATATATATTTTAGCAGATGATCTTAACCAGAGTGACTTACAGCAGCAATTAGGGTTAAGTGCCTTGCTCAAGGACACATCGGCAGTCATATCACTTAACCGGCTCGGGATTTGAACCAGCAACCTTTTGATTATTGGCCCAAAGCTCTTAACCGTTAGGACACCTGCCGAAGATTCCGGTAACTTTGGTAAATTACAGTTGCTTTGCAACCATAGTTCAATAGTTTACTGAACCATACAGTTCTAGCTGTACGTTGGGATCAACAAAGGGTAACTATGTACAGCAGCGACCAACAGAGAGGGTAGCCTACACCAGGACAAGTGTTAAACCTAACACACATAGATGTTTGGTACCCTGTAGGTGGGTAGATGTGTCAAAACCTTCAGTTCTTATAACAAGTTTGTGACAGGTTTCTTTGAATATCGATTTTGATTTACTTCTACCTTTGTTACCCCGACTTTGAAGGAGTTTTTTTTATTTGAGCTTAAAGTCAGAGTTGGTTTGATGTTTACATATTGACTGGTAGAGGACACAGTAAGCTGCTAAATGAAAAGAACGAAGAATGTTCATCTAATCTCCATGATAAACACCTTTCTTTCCTCTTGACTATGAGAGCTTAGCCGTGTGTCACACTGATCAGGCAGAGTGTTGTTGCTAAGGGCCTCACTCCCACCTTCTGTAAGCAGCAGCCAATGGCTGTCAGAGCTGTTGGTCTATAACCACCGCTTCCTGCACCAGGCAGCCAGGCACACAGATAATATGCAAATGTTCAGTAAAGAGGTGTCAGGATGTGAGATAGAAAACACACAGACACACACAGACACATAGACACACACACAGACACACACACACAGAAACACACATAGACACACACACAAACACACACACAAACACACACACACAAATCAGAGGAAGTTCAGATGAGAACGGTGACCTTTCGTTGCATCAAACTTCCCGCAGAGCGATTTATTTTAAGACGCTGAACTTGTGAACCATATTCAGCCCTCTAGCACCATGTTGGGGTTTGAGGCGGCAGCCTTGTCTAACTGTGTTTTATGTTCTTCCCTTTTCGTCTCCTTGTTTCTGTGAACAGAGTTAGGAACAGAGTTAGGAACGGAGTTAGGAACAGCATTAGGAACAGAGTTAGGAACGGAGTTAGGAACAGAGTTAGGAACAGAGTTAGGAACAGAGGTAGGGAGAGGGTAATGGAACAGCATTAGGAACGGAGTTAGGAACAGCATTAGGAACGGAGTTAGGAACGGAGTTAGGAAAGGAGTTAGGAACAGCATTAGGAACGGAGTTAGGAACAGCATTAGGAACGGAGTTAGGAACAGCATTAGGAACGGAGTTAGGAACGGAGTTAGGAACAGCATTAGGAACCGAGTTAGGAACGGAGTTAGGAACAGCATTAGGAACAGAGTTAGGAACGGAGTTAGGAACAGCATTGGGAACAGAGTTAGGAAAGGAGTTAGGAACAGCATTAGGAACGGAGTGAGGAACAGCGTTAGGAACAGAGTTAGGAACGGAGTTAGGAACGGAGTTAGGAACAGGGTAATGGAACAGCATTAGGAACGGAGTTAGGAACAGCATTAGGAACGGAGTTAGGAACAGCATTAGGAACGGAGTTAGGAACAGCATTAGGAACGGAGTTAGGAACAGCATTAGGAACGGAGTTAGGAACAGCATTAGGAACGGAGTTAGGAACAGCATTAGGAACGGAGTTAGGAACAGCATTAGGAACGGAGTTAGGAACAGCATTAGGAAAGGAGTTAGGAACAGCATTAGGAACGGAGTTAGGAACAGCATTAGGAACGAAGTTAGGAACAGCATTAGGAACAGAGTTAGGAACGGAGTTAGGAAAGGAGTTAGGAAAGGAGTTAGGAACAGAGTTAGGAACAGCATTAGGAACGGAGTTAGGAACGGAGTTAGGAACAGCATTAGGAACAGAGTTAGGACCGGAGTTAGGAACAGAGTTAGGAACGGAGTTAGGAACAGCATTAGGAACGGAGTTAGGAACAGCATTAGGAACGGAGTTAGGAACAGCATTAGGAACAGAGTTAGGAACGGAGTTAGGAACAGCATTAGGAACGGAGTTAGGAACAGCATTAGGAACGGAGTTAGGAACAGAGTTAGGAACGGAGTTAGGAACAGCATTAGGAACAGAGTTAGGAACGGAGTTAGGAACGGAGTTAGGAACAGCATTAGGAACAGAGTTAGGAACAGCATTAGGAACGGAGTTAGGAACAGCATTAGGAACGGAGTTAGGAACAGCATTAGGAACGGAGTTAGGAACAGCATTAGGAACAGAGTTAGGACCGGAGTTAGGAACAGAGTTAGGAACGGAGTTAGGAACAGCATTAGGAACGGAGTTAGGAACAGCATTAGGAACGGAGTTAGGAACAGCATTAGGAACAGAGTTAGGAACGGAGTTAGGAACAGCATTAGGAACGGAGTTAGGAACAGCATTAGAGTTAACGGAGTTAGGAACAGTTAGGAACAGTGTTAGCATTAGGAACGGAGTTAGGAGTTAGGAACAGCAGTTAGGAACGGAGTTAGGAACGGAGTTAGGAACAGCATTAGGAACGGAGTTAGGAACAGCATTAGGAACAGAGTTAGGAACGGAGTTAGGAACAGGGTAATGGAACAGCATTAGGAACGGAGTTAGGAACAGCATTAGGAACGGAGTTAGGAACAGCATTAGGAACGGAGTTAGGAACGGAGTTAGGAACGGAGTTAGGAACAGGGTAATGGAACAGCATTAGGAACGGAGTTAGGAACAGCATTAGGAACGGAGTTAGGAACAGCATTAGGAACGGAGTTAGGAACAGCATTAGGAACAGCATTAGGAACAGAGTTAGGAAAGGAGTTAGGAACAGCATTAGGAACGGAGTTAGGAACAGCATTAGGAACGAAGTTAGGAACAGCATTAGGAACAGAGTTAGGAACGGAGTTAGGAAAGGAGTTAGGAAAGGAGTTAGGAACAGAGTTAGGAACAGCATTAGGAACGGAGTTAGGAACGGAGTTAGGAACAGCATTAGGAACAGAGTTAGGAACAGAGTTAGGAACGGAGTTAGGAACAGCATTAGGAACGGAGTTAGGAACAGCATTAGGAACGGAGTTAGGAACAGCATTAGGAACAGAGTTAGGAAAGGAGTTAGGAACAGCATTAGGAACGGAGTTAGGAACAGCATTAGGAACGGAGTTAGGAACAGAGTTAGGAGTTAGGAACGGAGTTAGGAACAGCATTAGGAACGGAGTTAGGAACAGAGTTAGGAACGGAGTTAGGAACAGCATTAGGAACAGCATTAGGAACGGAGTTAGGAAACAGCAGTTAGGAACAGAGTTAGGAACATTAGGAACAGGAGTTAGGGAACAGAGTTAGTTAGGAACAGCATTAGGAACGGAGTTAGGAACAGCATTAGGAACGGAGTTAGGAACAGCATTAGGAACAGCATTAGGAACGGTTAGTTAGGAACAGCATTAGGAACGGAGTTAGGAACAGCATTAGGAACAGAGTTAGGAACGGAGTTAGGAGTTAGGAACGGAGTTAGGAACAGGGTAATGGAACAGCATTAGGAACGGAGTTAGGAACAGCATTAGGAACGGAGTTAGGAACAGCATTAGGAACAGAGTTAGGAACAGCATTAGGAAATTAGGAACAGAGTTAGGAAGGAGTTAGGAACAGCATTAGGAACGGAGTTAGGAAACAGCAGTTAGGAACATTAGGAGTTAGGAACAGCAGTTAGGAACGGAGTTAGGAACAGGAGTTAGGAAAGGAGTTAGGAACAGAGTTTAGGAACAGCATTAGGAACGGAGTTAGGAACAGCATTAGGAACAGGAGTTAGGAACAGCATTAGGAAACGGAGTTAGGAACAGCATTAGGAACGGAGTTAGGAACAGCATTAGGAACAGAGTTAGGAACAGGGTTAGGAACAGCATTAGGAACGGAGTTAGGAACAGCATTAGGAACGGAGTTAGGAACAGCATTAGGAACGGAGTTAGGAACAGAGTTAGGAACGGAGTTAGGAACAGCATTAGGAACAGAGTTAGGACCGGAGTTAGGAACAGAGTTAGGAACGGAGTTAGGAACAGCATTAGGAACGGAGTTAGGAATGGAGTTAGGAACAGCATTAGGAACAGAGTTAGAACGGAGTTAGGAACAGCATTAGGAACGGAGTTAGGAACAGCATTAGGAACGGAGTTAGGAACAGAGTTAGGAACGGAGTTAGGAACAGCATTAGGAACAGAGTTAGGAACGGAGTTAGGAACGGAGTTAGGAACAGCATTAGGAACGGAGTTAGGAACAGCATTAGGAACGGAGTTAGGAACAGCATTAGGAACGGAGTTAGGAACAGCATTAGGAACGGAGTTAGGAACAGCATTAGGAACGGAGTTAGGAACAGCATTAGGAACGGAGTTAGGAACAGCATTAGGAACGGAGTTAGCATTAGGAACGGAGTTAGGAACAGCATTAGGAACGGAGTTAGGAACAGCATTAGGAACAGAGTTAGGAACAGCATTAGAACAGTTAGGAACAGCAGTTAGGAAAGGAGTTAGGAACAGCAGTTAGGAAAGGAGTTAGGAACAGCATTAGGAACGGAGTTAGGAACAGCATTAGGAACGGAGTTAGGAACAGAGTTAGGAAGTTAGGAACGGAGTTAGGAGAGTTAGGAAAGGAGTTAGGAACAGAGTTAGGAACAGCAGTTAGGAACAGAGTTAGGAACAGAGTTAGGAACAGCATTAGGAACGGAGTTAGGAACAGCATTAGGAACGGAGTTAGGAACAGCATTAGGAACGGAGTTAGGAACAGCATTAGGAACGGAGTTAGGAACAGCATTAGGAACGGAGTTAGGAACAGCATTAGGAACGGAGTTAGGAACAGCATTAGGAACGGAGTTAGGAACAGCATTAGGAACGGAGTTAGGAACAGCATTAGGAACAGAGTTAGGAACGGAGTTAGGAACAGAGTTAGGAACGGAGGAACAGCATTAGGAACGGAGTTAGGAATGGAGTTAGGAACAGCATTAGGAACAGAGTTAGGAACGGAGTTAGGAACAGCATTAGGAACGGAGTTAGGAACAGCATTAGGAACGGAGTTAGGAACAGAGTTAGGAACGGAGTTAGGAACAGCATTAGGAACAGAGTTAGGAACGGAGTTAGGAACGGAGTTAGGAACAGCATTAGGAACGGAGTTAGGAACAGCATTAGGAACGGAGTTAGGAACAGCATTAGGAACAGAGTTAGGAACGGAGTTAGGAACAGGGTAATGGAACAGCATTAGGAACGGAGTTAGGAACAGCATTAGGAACGGAGTTAGGAACAGCATTAGGAACGGAGTTAGGAACAGCATTAGGAACAGCATTAGGAACAGAGTTAGGAAAGGAGTTAGGAACAGCATTAGGAACGGAGTTAGGAACAGCATTAGGAACGAAGTTAGGAACAGCATTAGGAACAGAGTTAGGAACGGAGTTAGGAAAGGAGTTAGGAAAGGAGTTAGGAACAGAGTTAGGAACAGAACAGAGTTAGGAACGGAGTTAGGAGTTAGGAACGGAGTTAGGAACAGATTAGGGAGTTAGGAAGAGTTAGGAACGGAGTTAGGAACAGCATTAGGAACGGAGTTAGGAACAGCATTAGGAACGGAGTTAGGAACAGCATTAGGAACGGAGTTAGGAACAGCATTAGGAACGGAGTTAGGAACAGCATTAGGAACGGAGTTAGGAACAGCATTAGGAACGGAGTTAGGAACAGAGTTAGGAACGGAGTTAGGAACAGCATTAGGAACAGAGTTAGGAACGGAGTTAGGAACGGAGTTAGGAACAGCATTAGGAACGGAGTTAGGAACAGCATTAGGAACAGAGTTAGGAACAGCATTAGGAACGGAGTTAGGAACAGCATTAGGAACGGAGTTAGGAACAGCATTAGGAACGGAGTTAGGAACAGCATTAGGAACAGAGTTAGGAACAGAGTTAGGAAAGGAGTTAGGAACGGAGTTAGGAACAGCATTAGGAACGGAGTTAGGAACAGCATTAGGAACGGAGTTAGGAACAGCATTAGGAACGGAGTTAGGAACGGAGTTAGGAACAGCATTAGGAACGGAGTTAGGAACAGCATTAGGAACGGATTTGGGAACAGCATTAGGAACGGAGTTAGGAACAGCATTAGGAACAGAGTTAGGAACAGCATTAGGAACAACGGAGTTAGGAACAGCATTAGCGGAGTTAGGAACAGCATTAGGAACGGAGTTAGGAACAGCATTAGGAACGGAGTTAGGAACAGCATTAGGAACGGAGTTAGGAACAGCATTAGGAACGGAGTTAGGAACAGCATTAGGAACGGAGTTAGGAACAGCATTAGGAACGGAGTTAGGAACAGCATTAGGAACGGAGTTAGGAACAGCATTAGGAACGGAGTTAGGAACAGCATTAGGAACGGAGTGAGGAACAGCGTTAGGAACAGAGTTAGGAACGGAGTTAGGAACAGGGTAATGGAACAGCATTAGGAACGGAGTTAGGAACAGCATTAGGAACGGAGTTAGGAACAGCATTAGGAACGGAGTTAGGAACAGCATTAGGAACAGCATTAGGAACAGAGTTAGGAAAGGAGTTAGGAACAGCATTAGGAACGGAGTTAGGAACAGCATTAGGAACGGAGTTAGGAACAGAGTTAGGAACGGAGTTAGGAACAGCATTAGGAACGGAGTTAGGAACAGCATTAGGAACGGAGTTAGGAACGGAGTTAGAAACGGAGTTAGGAACAGCATTAGGAACGGAGTTAGGAACAGCTTTAGGAACGGATTTGGGAACAGCATTAGGAACGGAGTTAGGAACAGCATTAGGAACAGAGTTAGGAACGGAGTTAGGAACAGCATTAGGAACAGAGTTAGGAAAGGAGTTAGGAACAGCATTAGGAACGGAGTTAGGAACAGCATTAGGAACGGAGTTAGGAACAGCATTAGGAACGGAGTTAGGAACAGCATTAGGAACGAAGTTAGGAACGGAGTTAGGAACGGAGTTAGGAACAGGGTAATGGAACAGCATTAGGAACGGAGTTAGGAACAGCATTAGGAACGGAGTTAGGAACAGCATTAGGAACGGAGTTAGGAACAGCATTAGGAACAGCATTAGGAACAGAGTTAGGAAAGGAGTTAGGAACAGCATTAGGAACGGAGTTAGGAACAGCATTAGGAACAGAGTTAGGAACGGAGTTAGGAACAGCATTAGGAACGGAGTTAGGAACAGCATTAGGAACGGAGTTAGGAACAGAGTTAGGAACGGAGTTAGGAACAGCATTAGGAACAGAGTTAGGAACGGAGTTAGGAACGGAGTTAGGAACAGCATTAGGAACGGAGTTAGGAACAGCATTAGGAACAGAGTTAGGAACAGCATTAGGAACGGAGTTAGGAACAGCATTAGGAACGGAGTTAGGAACAGCATTAGGAACGGAGTTAGGAACAGCATTAGGAACAGAGTTAGGACCGGAGTTAGGAACAGAGTTAGGAACGGAGTTAGGAACAGCATTAGGAACGGAGTTAGGAACAGCATTAGGAACGGAGTTAGGAACAGCATTAGGAACAGAGTTAGGAACGGAGTTAGGAACAGCATTAGGAACGGAGTTAGGAACAGCATTAGGAACGGAGTTAGGAACAGAGTTAGGAACGGAGTTAGGAACAGCATTAGGAACAGAGTTAGGAACGGAGTTAGGAACGGAGTTAGGAACAGCATTAGGAACGGAGTTAGGAACAGCATTAGGAACAGAGTTAGGAACAGCATTAGGAACGGAGTTAGGAACAGCATTAGGAACGGAGTTAGGAACAGCATTAGGAACGGAGTTAGGAACAGCATTAGGAACGGAGTTAGGAACAGCATTAGGAACGGAGTTAGGAACAGCATTAGGAACGGAGTTAGGAACAGCATTAGGAACGGAGTTAGGAACAGCATTAGGAACGGAGTTAGGAACAGCATTAGGAACGGAGTTAGGAACAGCATTAGGAAAGGAGTTAGGAACAGCATTAGGAACGGAGTGAGGAACAGCGTTAGGAACAGAGTTAGGAAAGGAGTTAGGATCAGGGTAATGGAACAGCATTAGGAACGGAGTTAGGAACAGAGTTAGGAACGGAATTAGGAACGGAGTTAGGAACAGCATTAGGAACAGAGTTAGGAACGGAGTTAGGAACAGCATTAGGAACGGAGTTAGGAACAGCATTAGGAACAGCATTAGGAACAGAGTTAGGAAAGGAGTTAGAGTTAGGAACGGAGTTAGGAACAGCATTAGGAACGGAGTTAGGAACAGCATTAGGAACGGAGTTGGGAACAGCATTAGGAACGGAGTTAGGAACAGCATTAGGAACAGAGTTAGGAACGGAGTTAGGAACAGCATTAGGAACGGAGTTAGGAACAGCATTAGGAACGGAGTTAGGAACAGCATTAGGAACGGAGTTAGGAACAGCATTAGGAACAGAGTTAGGAACAGCATTAGGAACAGAGTTAGGAACAGCAGTTAGGAACGTTAGGAACAGCATTAGGAACGGAGTTAGGAACGGCATTAGGAACGGAGTTAGGAACAGAACATTAGGAACGGAGTTAGGAACAGCATTAGGAACGGAGTTAGGAACAGCATTAGGAACGGAGTTAGGAAACATTAGAACATTAGGAGGAACGGAGTTAGGAACAGCATTAGGAACGGAGTTAGGAACAGCATTAGGAACGGAGTTAGGAACAGCATTAGGAACGGAGTTAGGAACAGCATTAGGAACAGAGTTAGGAACAGCAGTTAGGAACAGGAGTTAGGAACAGCATTAGGAACAGGAGTTAGGAACAGCATTAGGAACAGAGTTAGGAACAGGAGTTAGGAACAGAGTTAGGAACGGAGTTAGGAACAGCATTAGGAACGGAGTTAGGAACAGCATTAGGAACGGAGTTAGGAACAGCATTAGGAAGTTAGGAACAGCAGTTAGGAACAGCAGTTAGGAACAGGAGTTAGGAACAGCATTAGGAACGGAGTTAGGAACAGCATTAGGAACGGAGTTAGGAACAGAGTTAGGAACGGAGTTAGGAACAGCATTAGGAACAGAGTTAGGAACGGAGTTAGGAACAGCATTAGGAACGGAGTTAGGAACAGCATTAGGAACAGAGTTAGGAACAGCATTAGGAACGGAGTTAGGAACAGCATTAGGAACGGAGTTAGGAACAGCATTAGGAACGGAGTTAGGAACAGCAGTTAGGAACAGAACAGCATTAGGAACGAACAGAGTTAGGAACAGCAGTTAGGAACGGAGTTAGGAACAGCATTAGGAACGGAGTTAGGAACAGCATTAGGAACGGAGTTAGGAACAGCAGTTAGGAACGGAGTTAGGAACAGTTAGGAACGGAGTTAGGAACAGCATTAGGAACGGAGTTAGGAACAGCATTAGGAACGGAGTTAGGAACAGAGTTAGGAACGGAGTTAGGAAAGCAGTTAGGAACGGAGTAATGGAACAGCATTAGGAACGGAGTTAGGAACAGAGTTAGGAACGGAAGTTAGGAGTTAGGAACAGCAGTTAGGAACAGAGTTAGGAACAGCAGTTAGGAAAGTTAGGAACAGCATTAGGAACGGAGTTAGGAGTTAGGAACAGCAGTTAGGAACGGAGTTAGGAATTAGGAACAGAGTTAGGAACAGCATTAGGAACAGGAGTTAGGAACAGCATTAGGAACGGAGTTAGGAACAGCATTAGGAACGGAGTTAGGAACAGCATTAGGAAGGAGTTAGGAACAGCATTAGGAAGAGTTAGGAACGGAGTTAGGAACGGAGTTAGGAACAGCATTAGGAACGGAGTTAGGAACAGCATTAGGAACGGAGTTAGGAACAGCATTAGGAACGGAGTTAGGAACAGCATTAGGAACAGAGTTAGGAACAGGGTTAGGAACAGCATTAGGAACAGCAGTTAGGAACAGGAGTTAGGAACAGCATTAGGAACGGAGTTAGGAACAGCATTAGGAACGGAGTTAGGAACAGCATTAGGAACGGAGTTAGGAACAGCATTAGGAACGGAGTTAGGAACAGAGTTAGGAACGGAGTTAGGAACAGGAGTTAGGAACAGCATTAGGAACAGCATTAGTTAGGAACAGCATTAGGAACGGAGTTAGGAACAGCATTAGGAACAGAACATTAGGAACAGAGTTAGGAACAGCATTAGGAACAGCAGTTAGGAACAGAGTTAGGAACAGCATTAGGAAGGAGTTAGGAACAGCATTAGGAACAGAGTTAGAACAGCATTAGGAACAGAGTTAGGAACAGGAACAGAACATTAGGAACGGAGTTAGGAACAGGATTAGGAACGGAGTTAGGAACAGCATTAGGAACGGAGTTAGGAACAGCATTAGGAACGGAGTTAGGAACAGCATTAGGAACAGCAGTTAGGAGTTAGGAACAGCATTAGAACGGAGTTAGGAACAGCATTAGGAACGGAGTTAGGAACAGCATTAGGAACGGAGTTAGGAACAGCATTAGGAACAGAGTTAGGAGTTAGGAACAGCATTAGGAACGGAGTTAGGAACAGCATTAGGAACGGAGTTAGGAACAGGAGTTAGGAACAGCATTAGGAACGGAGTTAGGAACAATTAGGAACGGAGTTAGGAACAAGTTAGGAACGGAGTTAGGAACAGCATTAGGAACAGAGTTAGGAACGGAGTTAGGAACAGCATTAGGAACGGAGTTAGGAACAGCATTAGGAACGGAGTTAGGAACAGCATTAGGAACGGAGTTAGGAACAGCATTAGGAACGGAGTTAGGAACAGCATTAGGAACGGAGTTAGGAACAGCATTAGGAACGGAGTTAGGAACAGCATTAGGAACGGAGTTAGGAACAGCATTAGGAACGGAGTTAGGAACAGCATTAGGAACGGAGTTAGGAACAGCATTAGGAACGGAGTTAGGAACAGCATTAGTTAGGAACAGCATTAGGAACGGAGTTAGGAACAGCATTAGGAACGGAGTTAGGAACAGCATTAGGAACAGAGTTAGGAACAGGAGTTAGGAAGGAGTTAGGAGTTATGGAACAGCATTAGGAACGGAGTTAGGAACAGCATTAGGAACGGAGTTAGGAACAGCATTAGGAACGGAGTTAGGAACAGCAGTTAGGAACGGAGGAGTTAGGAACAGCATTAGGAACGGAGTTAGGAACAGCATTAGGAACGGAGTTAGGGAACAGCATTAGGAACGGAGTTAGGAACAGCATTAGGAACGGAGTTAGGAACAGCATTAGGAAGGAGTTATTAGGAACGGAGTTAGGAACAGGAGTTAGGAACAGAGTTAGGAACAGCATTAGGAACGGAGTTAGGAACAGCATTAGGAACGGAGTTAGGAACAGCATTAGGAACGGAGTTAGGAACAGCATTAGGAACAGAGTTAGGAACGGAGTTAGGAACAGCATTAGGAACGGAGTTAGGAACAGAGTTAGGAACGGAGTTAGGAACAGCATTAGGAACAGAGTTAGGAACGGAGTTAGGAACGGAGTTAGGAACAGCATTAGGAACGGAGTTAGGAACAGCATTAGGAACGGAGTTAGGAACAGCATTAGGAACGGAGTTAGGAACAGCATTAGGAACGGAGTTAGGAACAGCATTAGGAACGGAGTTAGGAACAGCATTAGGAACAGAGTTAGGAACGGAGTTAGGAACAGAGTTAGGAACAGCATTAGGAACGGAGTTAGGAACAGCATTAGGAACGGAGTTAGGAACAGCATTAGGAACGGAGTTAGGAACAGCATTAGGAACAGAGTTAGGAACGGAGTTAGGAACAGCATTAGGAACGGAGTTAGGAACAGCATTAGGAACGGAGTTAGGAACAGCATTAGGAACGGAGTTAGGAAACATTAGAACAGTTAGGAACAGAGTTAGGGAGTTAGGAACAGCATTAGGAACGGAGTTAGGAACAGCATTAGGAACAGAGTTAGGAACAGCATTAGGAACGGAGTTAGGAACAGCATTAGGAACGGAGTTAGGAACAGCATTAGGAACGGAGTTAGGAACAGCATTAGGAACGGAGTTAGGAACAGCATTAGGAACGGAGTTAGGAACAGCATTAGGAACGGAGTTAGGAACAGCATTAGGAACGGAGTTAGGAACAGCATTAGGAAAGGAGTTAGGAACAGCATTAGGAACGGAGTTAGGAACAGCGTTAGGAACAGAGTTAGGAAAGGAGTTAGGATCAGGGTAATGGAACAGCATTAGGAACGGAGTTAGGAACAGAGTTAGGAACGGAATTAGGAACGGAGTTAGGAACAGCATTAGGAACAGAGTTAGGACCGGAGTTAGGAACAGCAGTTAGGAACGGAGTTAGGAACAGCATTAGGAACGGAGTTAGGAACAGCATTAGGAACGGAGTTAGGAACAGCATTAGGAACGGAGTTAGGAACGGAGTTAGGAACGGAGTTAGGAACAGCATTAGGAACGGAGTTAGGAACAGCTTTAGGAACGGAGTTGGGAACAGCATTAGGAACGGAGTTAGGAACAGCATTAGGAACAGAGTTAGGAACGGAGTTAGGAACAGCATTAGGAACAGAGTTAGGAAAGGAGTTAGGAACAGCATTAGGAACGGAGTTAGGAACAGCATTAGGAACGGAGTTAGGAACAGCATTAGGAACGGAGTTAGGAACAGCATTAGGAACGAAGTTAGGAACGGAGTTAGGAACGGAGTTAGGAACAGGGTAATGGAACAGCATTAGGAACGGAGTTAGGAACAGCATTAGGAACGGAGTTAGGAACAGCATTAGGAACGGAGTTAGGAACAGCATTAGGAACAGCATTAGGAACAGAGTTAGGAAAGGAGTTAGGAACAGCATTAGGAACGGAGTTAGGAACAGCATTAGGAACAGAGTTAGGAACGGAGTTAGGAAAGGAGTTAGGAAGGAGTTAGGAACAGGGTAATGGAACAGCATTAGGAACGGAGTTAGGAACAGCATTAGGAACGGAGTTAGGAACAGCATTAGGAACGGAGTTAGGAACAGCATTAGGAACGGAGTTAGGAACAGCATTAGGAACAGAGTTAGGAACGGAGTTAGGAACAGCAGTTAGGAACGGAGTTAGGAACAGCATTAGGAACGGAGTTAGGAACAGCATTAGGAACGGAGTTAGGAACAGCATTAGGAAAGAGTTAGGAACAGCATTAGGAACAGAGTTAGGAACAGGAGTTAGGAACGGAGTTAGGAACAGCATTAGGAACGGAGTTAGGAACAGCATTAGGAACGGAGTTAGGAACAGCATTAGGAACGGAGTTAGGAACAGCATTAGGAACGGAGTTAGGAACAGCATTAGGAACGGAGTTAGGAACAGCATTAGGAACGGAGTTAGGAACAGAGTTAGGAACAGGTTAGGAACAGAGTTAGGAACGGAGTTAGGAACAGCATTAGGAACGGAGTTAGGAACAGCATTAGGAACGGAGTTAGGAACAGCATTAGGAACGGAGTTAGGAACAGCATTAGGAACGGAGTTAGGAACAGCATTAGGAAAGGAGTTAGGGAGTTAGGAACAGCATTAGGAACGGAGTTAGGAACAGCATTAGGAAACGGAGTTAGGAACAGCATTAGAACGGAGTTAGGAACAGAGTTAGGCAGAGTTAGGAACAGGAGTTAGGAACAGGAGTTAGGAACAGCATTAGGAACGGAGTTAGGAACAGCATTAGGAACGGAGTTAGGAACAGCATTAGGAACGGAGTTAGGAACAGCATTAGGAACGGAGTTAGGAACAGCATTAGGAACAGAGTTAGGAACAGAGTTAGGAACAGAGTTAGGAACAGAGTTAACGGAGTTAGGAACAGCATTAGGAACGGAGTTAGGAACAGCATTAGAGAACAGAGTTAGGAACAGCAGTTAGGAACAGAGTTAGGAACAGGAGTTAGGAACAGCAGTTAGGAACAGCAGTTAGGAACGGAGTTAGGAACAGCATTAGGAACGGAGTTAGGAACAGCATTAGGAACAGAGTTAGGACAGCAGTTAGGAACAGTTAGGAACAGAGTTAGGAACGGAGTTAGGAACAGCATTAGGAACGGAGTTAGGAACAGCATTAGGAACGGAGTTAGGAACAGCATTAGGAACGGAGTTAGGAACAGCATTAGGAACAGAGTTAGGAACAGCAGTTAGGAACAGAGTTAGGAACAGAGTTAGGAACAGAGTTTAGGAACGGAGTTAGGAACAGCATTAGGAACGGAGTTAGGAACAGCATTAGGAACGGAGTTAGGAACAGAGTTAGGAACAGCAGTTAGGAACGGAGTTAGGAACAGCATTAGGAACGGAGTTAGGAACAGCATTAGGAACGGAGTTAGGAACAGCATTAGGAACGGAGTTAGGAACAGCATTAGGAACAGAGTTAGGAACAGTTAGGAAGTTAGGAACAGCATTAGGAAAGGAGTTAGGAACAGCATTAGGAACGGAGTTAGGAACAGCATTAGGAACAGAGTTAGGTTAGCATTAGGAACGGAGTTAGGAACAGAGTTAGGAACGGAGTTAGGAACAGCATTAGGAACAGAGTTAGGAACGGAGTTAGGAACAGCATTAGGAACGGAGTTAGGAACAGCATTAGGAACGGAGTTAGGAACAGCATTAGGAACAGAGTTAGGAACGGAGTTAGGAACGGAGTTAGGAACGGAGTTAGGAACAGGAGTTAGGAACAGCATTAGGAACGGAGTTAGGAACAGCATTAGGAACGGAGTTAGGAACAGCATTAGGAACGGAGTTAGGAACAGCATTAGGAACAGAGTTAGGAACAGCAGTTAGGAAAGGAGTTAGGAACAGCATTAGGAACGGAGTTAGGAACAGCATTAGGAACAGGAACAGCATTAGGAACGGAGTTAGGAACAGCATTAGGAACGGAGTTAGGAACAGCATTAGGAACGGAGTTAGGAACAGCATTAGGAACGGAGTTAGGAACAGCATTAGGAACGGAGTTAGGAACAGCATTAGGAACGGAGTTAGGAACAGCATTAGGAACAGAGTTAGGAACAGCATTAGGAACGGAGTTAGGAACAGCATTAGGAACGGAGTTAGGAACAGCATTAGGAACGGAGTTAGGAACAGCATTAGGAACGGAGTTAGGAACAGCATTAGGAACGGAGTTAGGAACAGCATTAGGAACGGAGTTAGGAACGGAGTTAGGAACGGAGTTAGGAACAGCAGTTAGGAACGGAGTTAGGAACAGCGGAGTTAGGAACAGCATTAGGACAGAGTTAGGAACAGCATTAGGAACAGAGTTAGGAACGGAGTTAGGAACAGCATTAGGAACGGAGTTAGGAACAGCATTAGGAACGGAGTTAGGAACAGCATTAGGAACGGAGTTAGGAACAGCATTAGGAACGGAGTTAGGAACAGCATTAGGAACGGAGTTAGGAACAGCATTAGGAACGGAGTTAGGAACAGCATTAGGAACGGAGTTAGGAACAGAGTTAGAAACGGAGTTAGGAACAGCATTAGGAACGGAGTTAGGAACAGCATTAGGAACGGAGTTGGGAACAGCATTAGGAACGGAGTTAGGAACAGCATTAGGAACAGAGTTAGGAACAGAGTTAGGAACAGCAGTTAAGAGCATTAGGAAAGGAGTTAGGAACAGCATTAGGAACGGAGTTAGGAACAGCATTAGGAACGGAGTTAGGAACAGCATTAGGAACGGAGTTAGGAACAGCATTAGGAACGGAGTTAGGAACGGAGTTAGGAACGGAGTTAGGAACAGGGTAATGGAACAGCATTAGGAACGGAGTTAGGAACAGCATTAGGAACGGAGTTAGGAACAGCATTAGGAACGGAGTTAGGAGCATTAGGAACAGCATTAGGAACAGAGTTAGGAAAGGAGTTAGGAACAGCATTAGGAACGGAGTTAGGAACAGCATTAGGAACAGAGTTAGGAACGGAGTTAGGAACAGAGTTAGGAACAGAGTTAGGAACAGCATTAGGAACGGAGTTAGGAACAGCAGTTAGGAACGGAGTTAGGAACAGCATTAGGAACAGAGTTAGGAACAGCATTAGGAACAGAGTTAGGAACAGCATTAGGAACAGGAGTTAGGAACAGCAGTTAGGAACAGAGTTAGGAACAGCATTAGGAACAGAGTTAGGAACAGCATTAGGAACGGAGTTAGGAACAGCATTAGGAACGGAGTTAGGAACAGCATTAGGAACAGAGTTAGGACCGGAGTTAGGAACAGAGTTAGGAACGGAGTTAGGAACAGCATTAGGAACGGAGTTAGGAACAGCATTAGGAACGGAGTTAGGAACAGCATTAGGAACAGAGTTAGGAACGGAGTTAGGAACAGCATTAGGAACGGAGTTAGGAACAGCATTAGGAACGGAGTTAGGAACAGCATTAGGAACGGAGTTAGGAACAGCATTAGGAACAGAGTTAGGAACGGAGTTAGGAACAGCATTAGGAACAGAGTTAGGAACAGGAGTTAGGAACAGCATTAGGAACGGAGTTAGGAACAGCATTAGGAACGGAGTTAGGAACAGCATTAGGAACGGAGTTAGGAACAGCATTAGGAACGGAGTTAGGAACAGCATTAGGAACGGAGTTAGGAACAGCATTAGGAACGGAGTTAGGAACAGCATTAGGAACGGAGTTAGGAACAGCATTAGGAAAGGAGTTAGGAACAGCATTAGGAACGGAGTGAGGAACAGCGTTAGGAACAGAGTTAGGAAAGGAGTTAGGATCAGGGTAATGGAACAGCATTAGGAACGGAGTTAGGAACAGAGTTAGGAACGGAATTAGGAACGGAGTTAGGAACAGCATTAGGAACAGAGTTAGGACCGGAGTTAGGAACAAAGTTAGGAACGGAGTTAGGAACAGCATTAGGAACGGAGTTAGGAACAGCATTAGGAACGGAGTTAGGAACAGCATTAGGAACGGAGTTAGGAACGGAGTTAGAAACGGAGTTAGGAACAGCATTAGGAACGGAGTTAGGAACAGCTTTAGGAACGGATTTGGGAACAGCATTAGGAACGGAGTTAGGAACAGCATTAGGAACAGAGTTAGGAACGGAGTTAGGAACAGCATTAGGAACAGAGTTAGGAAAGGAGTTAGGAACAGCATTAGGAACGGAGTTAGGAACAGCATTAGGAACGGAGTTAGGAACAGCATTAGGAACGGAGTTAGGAACAGCATTAGGAACGGAGTTAGGAACGGAGTTAGGAACGGAGTTAGGAACAGGGTAATGGAACAGCATTAGGAACGGAGTTAGGAACAGCATTAGGAACGGAGTTAGGAACAGCATTAGGAACGGAGTTAGGAACAGCATTAGGAACAGCAGTTAGGAACAGAGTTAGGAAAGGAGTTAGGAACAGCATTAGGAACGGAGTTAGGAACAGCATTAGAACAGAGTTAGGAACAGCATTAGGAACAGAGTTAGGAACGGAGTTAGGAACAGCATTAGGAACAGAGTTAGGAACAGCATTAGGAACGGAGTTAGGAACAGCATTAGGAACAGAGTTAGGAACGGAGTTAGGAACGGAGTTAGGAACAGCATTAGGAACGGAGTTAGGAACAGCATTAGGAACGGAGTTAGGAACAGCATTAGGAACGGAGTTAGGAACAGCATTAGGAACGGAGTTAGGAACAGCATTAGGAAAGGAGTTAGGAACAGCATTAGGAACGGAGTTAGGAACAGCATTAGGAACGGAGTTAGGAACAGCATTAGGAACGGAGTTGGGAACAGCATTAGGAACGGAGTTAGGAACAGCATTAGGAACGGAGTTAGGAACAGCATTAGGAACGGAGTTAGGAACAGCATTAGGGAGTTAGGAACAGCATTAGGAACGGAGTTAGGAACAGCATTAGGAACAGAGTTAGGAACGGAGTTAGGAACAGAGTTAGGAACGGAGTTAGGAACAGCATTAGGAACGGAGTTAGGAACAGCATTAGGAACGGAGTTAGGAACAGCAGTTAGGAACAGCAGTTAGGAACAGCATTAGGAACGGAGTTAGGAACAGAGTTAGGAACGGAGTTAGGAACAGCATTAGGAACGGAGTTAGGAACAGCATTAGGAACGGAGTTAGGAACAGCATTAGGAACAGGAGTTAGGAACAGCATTAGGAACGGAGTTAGGAACAGAGTTAGGAACAGAGTTAGGAACAGGAGTTAGGAACATTAGGAGTTAGGAACAGCATTAGGAACGGAGTTAGGAACAGCATTAGGAACAGAGTTAGGGAGTTAGGAACAGAGTTAGGAACAGAGTTAGGAACGGAGTTAGGAACAGCATTAGGAACGGAGTTAGGAACAGCATTAGGAAACGGAACAGTTAGGAACAGCATTAGGAACGGAGTTAGGAACAGCATTAGGAACGGAGTTAGGAACAGCATTAGGAACAGAGTTAGGAACAGGAGTTAGGAACAGGAGTTAGGACGGAGTTAGGAACAGAGTTAGGAACAGGAGTTAGGAACAGCATTAGGAACGGAGTTAGGAACAGCATTAGGAACGGAGTTAGGAACGGAGCATTAGGAACAGAGTTAGGAACAGCATTAGGAACGGAGTTAGGAACAGCATTAGGAACGGAGTTAGGAACAGCATTAGGAACGGAGTTAGGAACAGCATTAGGAACGGAGTTAGGAACAGCATTAGGAACAGAGTTAGGAACAGCATTAGGAACGGAGTTAGGAACAGCATTAGGAACGGAGTTAGGAACAGCATTAGGAACGGAGTTAGGAACAGCATTAGGAACGGAGTTAGGAACAGGAGTTAGGAACAGAGTTAGGAACAGAGTTAGGAACGGAGTTAGGAACAGCATTAGGAACGGAGTTAGGAACAGCATTAGGAACGGAGTTAGGAACAGCATTAGGAACGGAGTTAGGAACAGCATTAGGAAGGAGTTAGGAACAGAGTTAGGAACGGAGTTAGGAACAGCAGTTAGGAACGGAGTTAGGAACAGCATTAGGAACGGAGTTAGGAACAGCATTAGGAACGGAGTTAGGAACAGCATTAGGAACGGAGTTAGGAACAGCAGTTAGGAACGGAGTTAGGAACAGTTAGGAACATTAGGAACGGAGTTAGGAACAGCATTAGGAACGGAGTTAGGAACAATTAGGAACAGAGTTAGGAACAGCATTAGGAACGGAGTTAGGAACAGCATTAGGAACAGGAGTTAGGAACAGAGTTAGGAACAGAGTTAGGAACAGCATTAGGAACGGAGTTAGGAACAGCATTAGGAACGGAGTTAGGAACAGCATTAGAACGGAGTTAGGAACAGCATTAGGAACGGAGTTAGGAACAGCATTAGGAACAGAGTTAGGAACGGAGTTAGGAACGGAGTTAGGAACAGCAGTTAGGAACAGGAGTTAGGAACAGCATTAGGAACGGAGTTAGGAACAGCAGTTAGGAACGGAGTTAGGAACAGCATTAGGAACAGTTAGGAACAGGAGTTAGGAACAGAGTTAGGAACAGCATTAGGAACGGAGTTAGGAACAGCATTAGGAACAGAGGAACAGAGTTAGGAACAGGAGTTAGGAACAGCATTAGGAACAGGAGTTAGGAACAGGAACAGCATTAGGAACGGAGTTAGGAACAGCATTAGGAACGGAGTTAGGAACAGCAGTTAGGAACAGAGTTAGGAACGGAGTTAGGAACAGCATTAGGAACGGAGTTAGGAAGTTAGAACATTAGGAACAGAGTTAGGAACAGCAGTTAGGAACAGGAGTTAGGAACAGCATTAGGAACGGAGTTAGGAACAGTTAGGAACAGAGTTAGGAACGGAGTTAGGAACAGCATTAGGAACGGAGTTAGGAACAGCATTAGGAACGGAGTTAGGAACAGCATTAGGAACGGAGTTAGGAACAGCATTAGGAACGGAGTTAGGAACAGCATTAGGAACGGAGTTAGGAACAGAGTTAGGAACGGAGTTAGGAACAGCATTAGGAACGGAGTTAGGAACAGCATTAGGAACGGAGTTAGGAACAGCATTAGGAACGGAGTTAGGAACAGCATTAGGAAAGGAGTTAGGAACAGAGTTAGGAACGGAGTTAGGAACAGCATTAGGAACGGAGTTAGGAACAGCATTAGGAACGGAGTTAGGAACAGCATTAGGAACGGAGTTAGGAACAGCATTAGGAACGGAGTTAGGAACAGCAGGAGTTGGAACAGGAGTTAGGAACAGGAGTTAGGAACAGAGTTAGGAACAGGAGTTAGGAACGGAGTTAGGAACAGCATTAGGAACGGAGTTAGGAACACCATTAGGAACAGCATTAGGAACAGAGTTAGGAAAGGAGTTAGGAACAGCATTAGGAACGGAGTTAGGAACAGCATTAGGAACGGAGTTAGGAACAGCATTAGGAACGGAGTTAGGAACAGCATTAGGAACGGAGTTAGGAACAGCATTAGGAACGGAGTTAGGAACAGCATTAGGAACGGAGTTAGGAACAGCATTAGGAACGGAGTTAGGAACAGCATTAGGAACGGAGTTAGGAACAGCATTAGGAAAGGAGTTAGGAACAGCATTAGGAACGGAGTGAGGAACAGCGTTAGGAACAGAGTTAGGAACGGAGTTAGGATCAGGGTAATGGAACAGCATTAGGAACAGGAGTTAGGATCAGGGTAATGGAACAGCATTAGGAACGGAGTTAGGAACAGAGTTAGGAACGGAGTTAGGAACGGAGTTAGGAAACAAGAGTTAGGAACGGAGTTAGGAACAGCATTAGGAACGGAGTTAGGAACAGCATTAGGAACGGAGTTAGGAACAGCAGAGTTAGGAACAGAGTTAGAACGGAGTTAGAACGGAGTTAGGAACAGCATTAGGAACGGAGTTAGGAACAGCATTAGGAACGGAGTTAGGAAAGCATTAGGAACGGAGTTAGGAACAGCATTAGGAACAGAGTTAGGAAAGCATTAGGAACAGAGTTAGGAACAGCATTAGGAACAGAGTTAGGAAAGGAGTTAGGAACAGCATTAGGAACGGAGTTAGGAACAGCATTAGGAACGGAGTTAGGAAACATTAGAACGGAGTTAGGAACAGAGTTAGGAACGGAGTTAGGAACAGAGTTAGGAACAGCAGTTAGGAACAGGGTTGGAACAGCATTAGGAACGGAGTTAGGAACAGCATTAGGAACGGAGTTAGGAACAGCATTAGGAACGGAGTTAGGAACAGCATTAGGAACAGCATTAGGAACAGAGTTAGGAAAGGAGTTAGGAACAGCATTAGGAACGGAGTTAGGAACAGCATTAGGAACGGAGTTAGGAACAGCATTAGGAACGGAGTTAGGAACGGAGTTAGGAACAGTTAGGAACAGGAGTTATGGAACAGCATTAGGAACGGAGTTAGGAACAGAACGGAGTTAGGAACGGAGTTAGGAACAGCATTAGGAACAGAGTTAGGAACAGAGTTAGGAAAGGAGTTAGGAACAGCATTAGGAACGGAGTTAGGAACAGCATTAGGAACGGAGTTAGGAACAGCATTAGGAACAGAGTTAGGAACGGAGTTAGGAAAGGAGTTAGGAACAGAGTTAGGAACAGGAGTTAGGAACAGCATTAGGAACGGAGTTAGGAACGGAGTTAGGAACAGCATTAGGAACAGAGTTAGGACCGGAGTTAGGAACAGAGTTAGGAACGGAGTTAGGAACAGCATTAGGAACGGAGTTAGGAACAGCATTAGGAACGGAGTTAGGAAAGGAGTTAGGAAAGGAGTTAGGAACAGAGTTAGGAACGGAGTTAGGAACAGCATTAGGAACGGAGTTAGGAACAGCAGTTAGGAACAGCATTAGGAACAGAGTTAGGAACGGAGTTAGGAACAGCATTAGGAACGGAGTTAGGAACAGCATTAGGAACGGAGTTAGGAACAGCATTAGGAACGGAGTTAGGAACAGCATTAGGAACAGAGTTAGGAACGGAGTTAGGAAAGGAGTTAGGAAAGGAGTTAGGAACAGAGTTAGGAACGGAGTTAGGAACAGCATTAGGAACGGAGTTAGGAACGGAGTTAGGAACAGCATTAGGAACAGAGTTAGGACCGGAGTTAGGAACAGAGTTAGGAACGGAGTTAGGAACAGCATTAGGAACGGAGTTAGGAACAGCATTAGGAACGGAGTTAGGAACAGAGTTAGGAACAGGAGTTAGGAACGGAGTTAGGAACAGCATTAGGAACGGAGTTAGGAACAGCATTAGGAACGGAGTTAGGAACAGAGTTAGGAACGGATTTAGGAACAGCATTAGGAACGGAGTTAGGAACGGAGTTAGGAACAGCATTAGGAACGGAGTTAGGAACAGCATTAGGAACGGAGTTAGGAACAGCATTAGGAACGGAGTTAGGAACAGCATTAGGAACGGAGTTAGGAACAGCATTAGGAACGGAGTTAGGAACAGCATTAGGAACGGAGTTAGGAACAGCATTAGGAACAGAGTTAGGAAAGGAGTTAGGAACAGCATTAGGAACGGAGTTAGGAACAGCGTTAGGAACGGAGTTAGGAACGGAGTTAGGAACAGCATTAGGAACCGAGTTAGGAACGGAGTTAGGAACAGCATTAGGAACAGAGTTAGGAACGGAGTTAGGAACAGCATTGGGAAAAGAGTGAGGAACAGCGTTAGGAACAGAGTTAGGAACGGAGTTAGGAACGGAGTTAGGAACAGGGTAATGGAACAGCATTAGGAACGGAGTTAGGAACAGAGTTAGGAACGGAGTTAGGAACAGCATTAGGAACAGAGTTAGGACCGGAGTTAGGAACAAAGTTAGGAACGGAGTTAGGAACAGCATTAGGAACGGAGTTAGGAACAGCATTAGGAACGGAGTTAGGAACAGCATTAGGAACGGAGTTAGGAACGGAGTTAGAAACGGAGTTAGGAACAGCATTAGGAACGGAGTTAGGAACAGCATTAGGAACGGATTTGGGAACAGCATTAGGAACGGAGTTAGGAACAGCATTAGGAACAGAGTTAGGAACGGAGTTAGGAACAGGATTAGGAACAGAGTTAGGAAAGGAGTTAGGAACAGCATTAGGAACGGAGTTAGGAACAGCATTAGGAACAGAGTTAGGAACAGCATTAGGAACGGAGTTAGGAACAGCATTAGGAACGGAGTTAGGAACGGAGTTAGGAACGGAGTTAGGAACAGCATTAGGAACCGAGTTAGGAACGGAGTTAGGAACAGCATTAGGAACAGAGTTAGGAACGGAGTTAGTTGTTATTTGCTATGAAACGGACTCCAAAAGAAAGTGCAAACAGATGTTATTCTCAATATTAGGACACTGATGACTGGACGGTGTTGAATTGCAATTCGTTCCCTAATCCATCTAGGTCCTGTACAAAAAGCACCTCTTTCATAAATGGACAAAGAATTGTATTAATTTTGGGGAACTGGGGAAATATTGTGAAAACAAAGTTTCTCATATGCTATTCAACTGATTTCATTATCATGCTAATATGTAAGGTTGGAAATAGATTTTGGTAGAAAAACACACGCACACAAATAAAACAAATAAACACAGAGCCATTTTAACCATCAAAAAAGATTTTAAAAATAGTGTTGTGTACAGATTTCTCCTAGTTTGACTTTGCAGTCTGACTACCGCCAAATGGAATCTACGGCTATAAATATTTTAACACTTTTGAAATGTAATGGAAATTCATTTTAAGGATAAATATAAAATATTTATTGTACCAAGTACCTCCTGGATCATGCATAAAACACTTGTCAGATTGGCTGAGAAATTGCAGTATGTTGAGTCCAGCGTGTGGGCAAACCTTTTGGTTCTGAAAGAGGCAGTTGACAGACTTTTTTTCAACAGACAAAAAAACACATGTATTTTTCCTAGAAAACACAAGGAAAAGCACACCACCCTCTTTCATGTAAAGTACATGAGGTTAATCATGCATATTCACTGAGGGCCAAATCCTAACATACTGTAAGATATGAGTGCATAACTCTGTTTGCGTATGCATCAATTATACAAGGCAGTGGTATATTTGCAAATAAGTTTTTAAAAGTTTACAAATATATATATTTTTCTCAATCATGTGACACTCAGGTGAATCAGAGGACACCGTGGAGAGGCTGTGTAACACCTGTGACCATCTCCATGGCGCCTTGGCCGAGCAAGGCATGCTGGGCCAGTGTTGCAGGACTCAACCTGCAGCTCGCCAAACTCACCCTGGCTGTGAATACAGTCAATGTCATCATAGTGATTCTCTTTCTCCCATCTCTTCCCTGCCCTAATACACAACAGTAGATTTCCCAAACATGCCAGAACGTTGTGATTCAAAACAAAGCGTTGCAGGCAAAACCTTTACATTTGTTTTAAAGAAGGTAGTCAATGCAAACGAGCCACTTGAGAAATGTACTCATTAAAAGTAACCTCTGTGATCTCCATCTTTCTAGTTCCTATTTTGTGTCCGGGGATGTGGGCAACAAGTTTCTCTATGCCAAACTCACGTTATATTCGTACAGGTGTGTAAAGGCAGAACATTGGTACATTTTGGGGGGCAACCTGTCTGCCTAGAGCAGGCCTGGGCAAAGGCTGGCCCGGTGCCGTATGTGGCCCACGACCTGATTCAGTACGGCCTGCAGAATCATGCTCAGATCACATAAAGAATTTGCTATAGTAAATTTTTGAGAAAGCTAGCTAGAAATTGCGCAAATATACGTTTTTCAAAGATTTCAAGGAAAAGAAAAATAGACAATGAATGTAGGGTGTTCCAGCAAGAGTGGACATCGACATATTTCTTTATTGAGGTATCAGGGAAAGTTGTGTGCTTAGTGCGCAAAGAGAGCATCGCTGTTGTCCCCACACTTCCCATGCAGAGAAATATAGGAATATGTCTTCTGAGCAGAGGGCAAGTGCATGGAATGAGTTGCTTTCACAGTTGCAAAAGCAGCAAGGACTTTTCACAAAACTGCATTCAGCAACCAATGGAATTGCGAGAGCTAGCTATGTACTGTCCCACAAAATTGCTAAACATAGCAAGCCATTCGTTGAAGGCGAATTCATTAAAGAATGTTTAATTGACGCTGCAGCAATACTTTGCCCCGACAAGAAAGACCTGTTTGAAAATGGAACAGTTGAAAGACAAGGTAAAGGATTTCACCTATTTCTCATTGGCCCTGGATGAGAGCAGTGATGCATGTGACACGGCACAGTTGTTGATATTCTTACACCGAACCCAAACCGGCTGCGCGTGTGCGCCATCGTGCATAAATGTATTTTGTCCCCCCACAACAAACGCGATCATGACACGCAGGTTAAAATATCAAAACAAACTCTGAACCAATTATATTGATTTGGGGACAGGTCGAAAAGCATTAAACATTTATGGCAATTTAGCTAGTTAGCTTGCACTTGCTAGCTAATTTGTCCTATTTAGCTAGCTTTCTGTTGCTAGCTAATTTGTCCTGGGATATAAACATTGAGTTGTTATTTAACCTGAAATGCACAAGGTCCTCTACTCTGACAATTAATCCACACATAAAACGGTCAACCAAATCGTTTCTAGTCATCTCTCCTCCTTCCAGGCTTTTTCTTCACTGACCTCGTTGGTCTTTCAGTTATACCCACGTGGGTATAACCAATGAGGAGACGGCACGTGGGTACCTGCTTCTATAAACCAATGAGGAGATGGGAGAGGCAGGATTTACAGCGCGATCTGCGTCTGAAATAGAACTGATTCATATGTTAGCCCTTGGCATCGCAGACACTCATTGGCGAGCGCGAGCAGAGTGGGTGCAATATTTGAATAACATAGATTTCTACATTTATTTTGCAACGCTAGACATGCGACGGGAGCGGTGTGGTCAGCCTGTCACGAGGCATAACCCCAGACTTTGAAATTACAGAGGAGTTTGCTTCAGCGCAGTCAATGAAGAGCACAACCACAGCAAAATATTTATTGGAGGAGGTTAATAAGTGTGTGGCAACGTTTTGAAAAGTGATCCAGTGTGACCACTGACGGGTGCCCAAACTTGACAGGAAAAAAGGTGGGCCTTTATAAAGGATACAAGATCAAGTAGCTGAGCTGAACCCAGATGAGAAAATGATATCTCTGTATTGCATTATTCATCAGGAGGTGCTCTGTAAATGTGTTCTGAAAATGAGATGTTTTGGATACAGTCACTAAAGTGGTAAACTTCATAAGAGCAAAACCTTTAAACCACAGGCAGTTTGTCTTGCTGTTGGAAGAGACATAGTTGGGTCAGGCAGATCTCCCCTACCACAAACGTGGGAAAGGTGCTTAAAGGGATGTGGGACCTGAAGTCAGAGATTGCTGAGTTTTTGCAAATGAAAGGATAATATGTGGATTTCCCTCAACCGCAAGATAAAGAATGGTTGGCTGATTTTGCCTTCACCTTGGACATCATGGCCCTCATGAATGAACTCATTTTTTTATTTTTTTATTTTACCTTTATTTAACCAGGTAGGCTAGTTGAGAACACGTTCTCATTTGCAACTGCGACCTGGCCAAGATAAAGCATAGCAGTGTGAACAGACAACACAGAGTTACACATGGAGTAAACAATTAACAAGTCAATAACACAGTAGAAAAAAAGGGGAGTCTATATACATTGTGTGCAAAAGGCATGAGGAGGTAGGCGAATAATTACAATTTTGCAGATTAACACTGGAGTGATAAATGATCAGATGGTCATGTACAGGTAGAGATATTGGTGTGCAAAAGAGCAGAAAAGTAAATAAATAAAAACAGTATGGGGATGAGGTAGGTGAAAACAGCTGCAGCGATCGGTTAGCTGCTCAGATAGCAGATGTTTGAAGTTGTTGAGGGAGATAAAAGTCTCCAACTTCAGCGATTTTTGCAATTCGTTCCAGTCACAGGCAGCAGAGTACTGGAACGAAAGGCGGCCAAATGAGGTGTTGGTTTTAGGGATGATCAGTGAGATACACCTGCTGGAGCGCGTGCTACGGATGGGTGTTGCCATCGTGACCAGTGAACTGAGATAAGGCGGAGCTTTACCTAGCATGGACTTGTAGATGACCTGGAGCCAGTGGGTCTGGCGACGAATATGTAGCGAGGGCCAGCCGACTAGAGCATACAAGTCGCAGTGGTGGGTGGTATAAGGTGCTTTAGTGACAAAACGGATGGCACTGTGATAAACTGCATCCAGTTTGCTGAGTAGAGTGTTGGAAGCAATTTTGTAGATGACATCGCCAAAGTCGAGGATCGGTAGGATAGTCAGTTTTACTAGGGTAAGTTTGGCGGCGTGAGTGAAGGAGGCTTTGTTGCGGAATAGAAAGCCGACTCTTGATTTGATTTTCGATTGGAGATGTTTGATATGAGTCTGGAAGGAGAGTTTACAGTCTAGCCAGACACCTAGGTACTTATAGATGTCCACATATTCAAGGTCGGAACCATCCAGGGTGGTGATGCTAGTCGGGCATGCGGGTGCAGGCAGTGATCGGTTGAAAAGCATGTATTTGGTTTTACTAGCGTTTAAGAGCAGTTGGAGGCCACGGAAGGAGTGTTGTATGGCATTGAAGCTCGTTTGGAGGTTAGATAGCACAGTGTCCAAGGACGGGCCGGAAGTATATAGAATGGTGTCGTCTGCGTAGAGGTGGAGCAGGGAATCACCCGCAGCAAGAGCAACATCATTGATATATACAGAGAAAAGAGTCGGCCCGAGAATTGAACCCTGTGGCACCCCCATAGAGACTGCCAGAGGACCGGACAGCATGCCCTCCGATTTGACTCACTGAACTCTGTCTGCAAAGTAATTGGTGAACCAGGTAAGGCAGTCATCCGAAAAACCGAGGCTACTGTCAGGATTTGGCCAGGGTTGTTCCGGTTTTTGGTCACTAGATGCCCCCATTGTGCCTTTTGACCTTTTGTTTTCCCTTGATCCCCATTATTATTTGCACCTGTGCCTCGTTTCCCCTGATTGTATTTAAACCCTTTGTTTTCCTCAGTCCTTTGCTCTGTGTTTGTATGTTAGCACCCAGCCCTAGTACTCTGTGAACTCTTGTTGATCCCGGTGGACTCTCTTGTGGAATTCTGTTTTTTGTTCTTGTTTGTTTGTTTTTGAGTATTTTTTTTAGGCTTTTTGTGCTATACCTTCCACCTTGTGGATTTACCTTTTTGTCTTGGAGGATTACCTTTGTTCTTGTGGAATTCCTTTTGAGGTTGTGGAGTTACATGTTTTCCTGAACTTCATTTTTTACTTCATTAAATACATCGTCTCAAGTACTGCTGTGTCTGCCTCATCTTCTGGGTTCTGCCAACTATTCGTGGCTCAGTTGGTTAAGTGACTGTTTCTCACTCCGGAGACCCGGGTTCGGAACCGGGTCCTGACAGCTACTGAGTCTGCCGATAAGAATATGGTGATTGACAGAGTCGAAAGCCTTGGCAAGGTCGATGAAGACGGCTGCACAGTACTGTATTTTATCGATGGCGGTTATGATATCGTTTAGTACCTTGAGCGTGGCTGAGGTGCACCCGTGACCGGCTCGGAAACCAGATTGCACAGCGGAGAAGGTACGGTGGTATTCGAGATGGTCAGTGACCTGTTTGTTGACTTGGCATTCGAAGACCTTAGATAGGCAGGGCAGGATGGATATAGGTCTGTAACAGTTTGGGTCCAGGGTGTCTCCCCCTTTGAAGAGGGGGATGACTGCGGCAGCTTTCCAATCCTTGGGGATCTCAGACGATATGAAAGAGGTTGAACAGGCTGGTAATAGGGGTTGCGACAATGGCGGCGGATAGTTTCAGAAATAGAGGGTCCAGATTGTCAAGCCCAGCTGATTTGTACGGGTCCAGGTTTTGCAGCTCTTTCAGAACATCTGCTATCTGGATTTGGGTAAAGGAGAACCTGGAGAGGCTTGGGCGAGTAGCTGCGGGGGGGGGGAGCTGTTGGCCGAGGTTGGAGTAGCCAGGCGGAAGGCATGGCCAGCCGTTGAGAAATGCTTGTTGAAGTTTTCGATAATCATGGATTTATCGGTGGTGACCGTGTTACCTAGCCTCAGTGCAGTGGGCAGCTGGGAGGAGGTGCTCTTGTTCTCCATGGACTTCACAGTGTCCCAGAACTTTTTGGAGTTGGAGCTACAGGATGCAAACTTCTGCCTGAAGAAGCTGGCCTTAGCTTTCCTGACTGACTGCGTGTATTGGTTCCTGACTTCCCTGAACAGTTGCATATCGCAGGGACTATTCGATGCTATTGCAGTCTGCCACAGGATGTTTTTGTGCTGGTCGATGGCAGTTAGGACTGGAGTGAACCAAGGGCTGTATCTGTTCTTAGTTCTGCATTTTTTGAACGGAGCATGCTTATCTAAAATGGTGAGGAAGTTACTTTTAAAGAATGACCAGGCATCCTCAACTGACGGGATGAGGTCAATGTCCTTCCAGGATACCCGGGCCAGGTCGATTAGAAAGGCCTGCTCACAGAAGTGTTTTAGGGAGCGTTTGACAGTGATGAGGGGTGGTCGTTTGACTGCGGCTCCGTAGCGGATACAGGCAATGAGGCAGTGATTGCTGAGATCCTGGTTGAAGACAGCGGAGGTGTGTTTGGAGGGCCAGTTGGTCAGGAGGGTGCCCTCGTTTACGAGGGTTTACGAGGGTCTATGAGGGTGCCCTTGTTTACAGAGTTAGGGTTGTACCTGGTGGGTTCCTTGATGATTTGTGTGAGATTGAGTGCATCTAGCTTAGATTGTAGGACTGCCGGGGTGTTAAGCATATCCCAGTTTAGGTCACCTAACAGAACAAACTCTGAAGCTAGATGGGGGGCGATCAATTCACAAATGGTGTCCAGGGCACAGCTGGGAGCTGAGGGGGGTCGGTAGCAGGCGGCAACAGTGAGAGACTTATTTCTGGAGAGAGTAATTTTCAAAATTAGTAGGGAAGGGAAGGGCCTTTTTGCACATCAGACGTACAGCCTTGTCAAAGCCTTCAAGGGAAAATTACTCCTCCTGACCTGCCAAGTAGAAGCCAACAATCTTACCCACCTTCCGACACTACTAGTCTGTTCCCTATCAGATGAAAAGCGGGAGAAGTATCGCTGCTGCGCGCTTTGAAGGGTGAGTTTTCTCATTGTTTTGAGGATTTCAATTTGTTGGAAAATTACATGCTGTTGGTTTCCTCTCCTTTCACCTTAAATGTGGATAATGCTCCCACTGACCTGCAACTTGAGTTTATCGATCTTCAGTCTGATGCAGTGATTGGAGAACTATTCAAAACAATATCACTGACGAGGTTATATGCAAAACTTTCCAAAGGAGTCATTCTCAGAAGATGTTTGTGCTGTTTGGGTCAACCTATATATGTGAACAGACATTCATGTCAGTGATTCTCTCGTTAACACAGGTGTGAGTGTTGACGAGGACAAGGCTGGAGATCCCTCTGTCATGCTGATTGAGTTCCAAATAACAGACTGGAAGCTTCAAAAGGAGGGTGGTGCTTGGAATCATTGTTCTTTCTCTGTCAACCATGGTTACCTGCAAGGAAACACGTGCCGTCATCATTGCTTTGCACAAAAAGGGCTTCACAGGCAAGGATATTGCTGCCAGTAAGATTGCACCTAAATCAACCATTTATCGGATCATCAAGAACTTCAAGGAGAGCGGTTCAATTGTTGTGAAGAAGGCTTCAGGGCGCTCAAGAAAGTTCAGCAAGCGCCATGACCGTCTCCTAAAGTTGATTCAGCTGCAGGATCACCACCAGTACAGAGCTTGCTCAGGAATGGCAGCAGGCAGATGTGAGTGCATCTGCACGCACAGTGAGGTGAAGACTTTTGGAGGATGGCCTGGTGTCAAGAAGGGCACCAAAGAAGCCACTTCTCTCCAGGAAAAACATCGGGGACAGACTGATATTCTGCAAAATGTACAGGGATTGGACTGCTGAGGACTGGGGTAAATCATTTTCTCTGATGAATCCCCTTTCATCTGGCTGACCACCCAGAATCCCGCCCCCTCTTCATCTCCCACTGTGCCCTGACCAAACTGTGCCAGGCGCTGCACCATCACCACGGAGAACAAGATATCAACATCGCCAGGGTGTTCAGGTACCTGTACCTGTACCACACATACACACTGTACACCTAAAACATCTCACCTCCGGCTGAAAACCTTACGTTTAACTGTTTAATTGAAAGTGGGACAGTATAGACCTCAGACCATTTACAACACTTCGTGACCTTGTGCATTACTTTTAAGTGTGTACAAAAATGATTTTTTTTCTCATACAACTTTACAAGAATCAACAGTTCACTATCTGACAGTATATGATTCTAAAAGCATGTAGCACTCCCTATTTCCACAAGTAATGCCAGTAAAGATAATCATTTTTTTGTGACAATAGCAGTCCAGTGAGAGCCTATCTGGTCAGTGTTATTTGTTGTCCTCCTACTCTGGCCCAGACCCCTGGCTGCTACACACTATTTATAGAACTGATGAGTAAACGCCAGCGGGAACAGGTGAGCTGTGTGTGTGTGTGTGTGTGTGTGTGTGTGTGTGTGTGTGTGTAGCAGATGAGCCCATTTACTCCCAGTGTTTATACTGCACATTGACTAAGCCTATTTATCTTCAGGAAGTTGTTTATGTACTCCAAGTCCCAGTATAGTTACAGCAGTGTGCGCGTGCGTTTTGACTTTAATCATCGTCACAGGAGAAAGTGAGGAAGTCATCCTGCCCTTAGGGAGACAGGGTGGGGAGGGAGGTTCTGGTAATCAGAGAGGACTTAATCAGCCAGGAAATAAACACACACACACACACAGGAGACACACAGATATCCCCCTGTTATTATACATAGACGCACGGTTGATCACATTGTGTCCTGGATAGCTCTTTGACAGGACAGCTTGTCCCCATAAATTTGTCAGTACAGTATGTTCATATCAGCCACACTGGCCAGTCAGCCCAGCCAGGCCCTGGGTAACTGTGTGTGTTTCTGTGTTTGTGACACACACTTTAGGGGATGGGCAGAGTGCGATTTGAGAAACCAACGTGGTATACAGGTTTCAATCCTTGTTGTGGTGGGGGAGAAACGGTAAATGTGATGAATGCCAGGTCATATCTGATAGGAGAAATGTATTACTGTATTACTCTCTATAATCACCAAGGTATTTGTTTATGTGGATAACACACACACACACATTCAACCTAATCCTCTGTCTCTCCTCCACACAGGACCTGGGGGTGCGTCTGCTCTTCCCTCTGGGTAACCTAACGTCTCAGAGCAGTGAGACCAGAGAGCACCTCTTCACAGCTGATGGGTGTGTCCGTGCTGCTGGGGCTCTACAACACCTACGAAGGGAGACCCCCCCCCCCCCCCCCCTACCTCCAGCCAGGGACGCCCGTACACTCTTTTCTTCTCCCGTGTGGGGGCGGGAGAAGGAGAACATGCTGGTGAAGCTGGTTAGGGTGCTGTTCATCCACCCTGCAGTGGGACCTACCCTGGCAGCTAACAAACACCTAGTACACGACCTGCTGGACACACTGAGGGAGTTTCAGCGTTTTTAGGGTAATGTAAGAGTGAAATTATGGTCCCATAATGTTCTCATAACATTCCTATAATGTTCCCAAAATCGTCTAATAACGTCCCAATAATGTTCCCCGAACATCTGAAAAAAGGTGAACCCAAACAGCCCACAGTTATATCTGATAAATGTATTGACATGTCCCTGTATGTCCCGTCAATACAAGTATCACACTGTACAAACCCTTCACTGTACAACTCTATACAGTCACTCCTTGTTTGGTACCAGTTTCCTGTCTGCTGGAGACAGGTGCCAAACATCTAACACATATTTCTTCTTCAATTTCTTTCTTTCTTTCTTTGTGTTTTTTTTGTTGCACATCCTTTTTCGGTTTAGGTCCTTTTGCAGTCTGAAAGAGCCAAAGAGAGAACAGGATGTTCTGTGCTCTTTAGAGCCGGGTTGGTTACTTGTGAAACTTCTACGTGGTTGGAATGATGGTTTCAGGACTGACTGGTACAGGCCATGTTCAGGCGGGTGTGAAATTCTCAGTTTCTCAGCCTTAGCTGTGTGCTCTTCCCTTCCGCCTCCCTCCCACACACTGTGTGTGTGTGTGTGTGTGAGGCTGCTGTTCATCGATTATTGACACCATTAGTATCTATCTAATTATCCTGCTGCTGGTCACTATTACTCATGTTTACATTGCTATATATTACTATTCGTATATTAACAGTATTTAGATATTCCTGCTACCAGTCACATTTCAGCCCTGTTTACATGTACACTGAGTGTACAAAACATTAAGAACACCTTCCTAATATTGAGTTGCACCTCTTTTTATTTTTAAAATATTTTTTAACCCCCTTTTCGTGGTATCCAATTGTTAGTAGTTACTGTCTTGTCTCATCGCTACAACTCCCGTACGGGCTCGGAGAGACGAAGGTCGATAGTCATGCGTCCTCCGTAACACAACCCAACCAAGCCGTACTGCTTCTTAACACAGCACACATCCAACCCGGAAGCCAGCCCAACGACACCAATGTGTCGGAGGAAACACCGGCCCGCCACAGGAGTCGCTAGAGCGCGATGAGACAGGGATATCCCTACCGGTCAAACCCTCCCTAAGCCGGACGACACTAGGCCAATTGTGTGTCGCTCCACGGACCTCCCGATCGCGGCCAGCTGGTGGCACAGCTAGCACTGCGATGCAGTGCATTAGACCCCTGCGCCACCCGGGAGGCCCGAGTTGCACCCCTTTTTGCCCTCAGAACAGCCTCAGTTCATCGGGGCATGGACTCTACAAGGTGCCAAGTGTTCCACAGGGATGCTGGCTCGGGTAGATTCACCTTCTGAATGGCACACACACAATCCATGTTTTAATGGTCTCAAGGCTTAAAAATCCTTCTTTAATCTGTCTCCTCCCCTTCATCCAAAGTGATTGAAGTTGATTTCAATAAGGGGTCATAGCTTTCACCTGGATTCACCTGGTCAGTCTATCTCATGGGTGTAAAATGTTTTTGTACACTCAGTGTATCACACCTACGCTGACACTTTTGCACACACCCACCCATCACTTACGCTGCTGCCATACTGTTTATTATTATGAATCCTGCTACCAGTCACTTTCTCCTAATCCATGCCTAGATGTACATATCTACCTCATTACTCCAGTATCCCTGCACATTGTCAATGTGGTACTGGCACTGACCCTGTATATAGGTTCTTCTATTATTTCTTAGTTTTTAGTTATTAGTTGTACTAATATACAACTGCTCTGTTGGGTAGAGCTAGCAGGTTAAGCATCTCACTCTACTGGTGAATGTGACAAATAAAACTTGAAACTGAAACAGACGTTTTTTATTTCTCCTTAGCACTGGCTGTGGACCCAAATCAGGCAGCTCAATATCCTGTTTTGATCACAGTTTATGACAGGCCATGCATGCTGCTTTACATTAGAGACAGAGAGAGGGAGAGGAGAACTTCTCCACCACACCAAAGGGCCTTTCCAGTCAGACCCAGAAACGAAACACACACTATGACGCAGGCACCGGTTGACAGTATGACCGCAATATCTTTGATATAATACGACCAAACAAGCTATATTTTCCTTCCTTCTCGCTCTGTCTCATGCTGTTGAAGCTGCTCTAATGCTGGGGGGGGGGGGGGGCAGAACTGTCCGGAGTTTTATCAGCCCACCTTTAGTAGCAGATGCACTCAGGGAGAGCTAATGTAAGGCAGTGTGTGAATCATATGTGACTTAAACCCCTCTCTCCCGTGATGTGTGTGTCGGACCCTGTGGAACCTCACTGAGAAGGGGGGGTGGGGACAGACTCCCCAGCCACACTGGACAACCAGGAGAGAGAGGCACTGCTTGAGGTCCAAACACTGTACCTAGGTATGGAAATGATTTACAAGAGGTTATTTTACTGAAAGTTTTATGAATAACCTTTTATATGCTTTGGTCTACTGCTGTAAACATACTTTATTTTTTATGTTGTATCGTTTTGAGGAAGCTCCGATTCAGAGGGATTGGGTTAAATGCGGAAGACAAGTTTCAGTTTAATGCATTCGGTTATACAACTGACTAGGTATCCCCCTTTCCCTTAGACGAGGAGGCAGTGCTGGAGTGGACCTCTGGTGATTACGAGGGACTTCCACCGAGCATTCTGGGAGTCAGAGTTCCGTCCTGTGGCTCAGAGGCTGAGGGACAGGATCCAGACTCAAACTGTCTGCCATCTACACAGTCTCCCTCCCTAAAGTGTGATGTCCTAGTCTTTCTTCTTGCTGTGCCCTGCCTCCAGTGTGTCTGTACTCAACACACTTTACCTTCTGGTTCTACCACGCTCACTAATTCCATTAGTAAGGTCCTGACCAGGGACAACTCTGGGACTTAGTTATAGGCTGTTACTTGGGTTGAGTGTTTTCCAAGTCAGGAAACCCTCTTGGCCCTAGCTATGACATATTTTGAGCCTCTGATCTGTATGACAAACTGTTTTTGTTGGACCATAATGTAACTGGTAATGTATTATTATCATAAGCTACTCTTACATTGCAATAATTGTAAATTGCTTCTGTGGTGATAAAAAGTTACAACATTGTTAATCTGTGAACTGCTGTAAGTAATAAACCACAACAAAACAAAGTGTGGTAAACGTTCTCCTTCTCAAAGCCTTTATTGTTACAGATATGGACCAGGCCAGGCAGTACTGCTGCAAAGTTAGTAAAGAACAGCGGTTTTTAAATCACATCATTATCATTACATCAAATAAGTACAAAAACAGCACTTCTGTCAAAATAAAGTAAACCTATCCTGCAATAATAACGCCTTACAGTGACCACAACCCAATAGCATTTCATCAGCCATAGTTAATGACACACATGGTTCTCTACATGATACACACCTGTCCGTCTGGGTTGATAAAGTTAGTTAGTTGGGTAATTGTGGAGGTATTAAGTGCATCTATTGTTTATAATAGTCTCATCCTGTTCAGATTGTCATAGGGAAATGAGGCAGTTCAGTATCAGTAGAGATATGGACCAAGTCACCCTCTGTTTGCCCTTAATAGAAAAGTACCTGAACCTCCAGAGAATTCAGTCTACAGCCAGTCACCCACAAGGATGCCAGGGAGTTTCCGCAGGGAGAACGGAACAGGACAGGAAGGTGAGCAGAATAGAGGTCAAAGGTGATCCTGGAAGGAATTTTCCCTCATCTCACTGCACATTAGACAGGTCCAAGTGTTCTAGCACAACAGGTGTGGGAGTAACATTCAACCTTGGACTCGTCAACACAAACATTGAACCACAGAGTTCAGTGTAGTATAAAATGGGAGGACTGACTCCCCACTGGACAAAAACAAGTTGAATCAACATTTTGACATGATTTCAACAACAAAAAATGAAATGGGTTGACGTTGAATGGAAGTGGAAAAAAGTAATCAAAACAAGAGAATTTAGTATTTCTTCACCTAACTTTGAACCTAAATCCAATGAGATGGTGACTTTTCTTCATGTTAGTCAACACATGCGGTTGTACGAAACATTTATTGGGGTGTGGGACTCAATTGCATTAACTGTGCAAAATGCATCTGTAATAGCCAAATGTTTCCTACATCATTACTGATGACATATTGTAAAATGTCACTGATGGAGATCAGATGTTTATTGTTAAGGTTAGAGATAATACATACATGCATGTGTGCTGACTACAACTTGGTGGGCTTGTTTCATGAATGATTCAATGTATAGATTATTTATATGTAATAATGTTATGATTATGTTGATGCAGCAGCAACAGTTCTATGGAGAAAACAAAAAAATACAATGATTCAATAACATATTCCATTTTTTTTAAATAAAAAGTTTCAGTATCTGACATTAGTCAGAAGTTTGATAAAACCTCTACACTTCCTCTCACAACCACCCCCAAATAATGTACCATTCCATAATCATCCTCCTCCTCCTCTTAACGTGAAACAATCATTCAACTGTATCAATCCACCCTCAGTAGAATGCAGTACTTTACTGTTTTTAGTCAACAAAAATAAAAGGGTGGAGAGTCTACCCCTCGTTTAAAAAAACTGCGTTGCACTGGTTAGGCTCCCACAGAGGGAACAAGCACATCTATGACCGACTGCAGTCGGACCGTATCGACCAGTCGGTCCAATGAGGACCAACTGGGCTCCCTACGAATGAAAGCCAAGCGACCCAGAATGATAAGAGTCAATCTGCTCGCCAAAGAGCACTTCTTAATGTGATAGAAAAGAAAACAGAAGAGGTATTTATTTACTGGTACAATTCACAATACCCAAAGCTTTGAAAGTGTGAGGATGCCCAGGCCAGGGTCAAAGGTCGAGGGTGAGCGGAAGACAGACAGGTGAGGTCATTGTTATGACAACCGGAAGCCAATCCCCTGGAAGACCACTTTGTTTTAGCTTTCATGTTCTTTTTCTTACAGGACAAAGCTTTTTACCAGAAACAAAACAATGTAACAGTCACCACACGGAAAGAGCTACAGCAGAGGCAAGAAGTTTCACCCTTCAAATTACCTCGCTTTCTTCCTGGTTTTTTGTTGCTTGAAATTTCACACTTTTTTTCTTTATACTTTCTGTAAAACACATGGAGTTACACACACATCCACACATGATTTATACTTTCTGTAAAACACATGGAGTTACACACACATCCACACATGATTTATACTTTCTGTAAAACACATGGAGTTACACACACATCCACACATGATATTTGTCACTGACATCAGTCTCTCATACAGAATGGGTTCATCATACGTACAGTCGAACTAAATAGGGCTCAGACAGTGTTATTTTTTAGTTTTTCCAACACCTCTCCGCTTTCACACACTTCTTGGGTTAGCTTACACAAACAGTTTCAGGGTGGGGGGTATTGGGGAAGGGGGGTAATGCTGTGGGTTTATGATGGATAGGGTTCTTAGGGGTGGGAGGGAGGATGGGGGGGGTCAATATGACCCCTTGCTTACATGAGCAGCAGTATCAGGCCGCACCTCTACACACTATACTGTGGTGTATGACATAACCAGGCACACCAACACACAGGCCAAATAATGCTTCCATCATCTCCAGTTACCGCAACAACAACCACATGATAACAACTTCTCTTAATACAAAAAAACTAAAGCAAAATATATTCAACAAAAAACAGTGACTACATTATCAAGTGCAGACTGATGCACTGCTTTGCTTTCTGGAGATTTGCTGTGGGTTTTCACACTATATGGAGATTCTATTGACATCATCCACTGAGGTGTATTAGAATACTGGAAGGGTGGCCTGTGTCATCTGTTTCTTTTCCTCTGGCCCAGCAGTGTCTGCTCCAGGCTGCCCCCTCATGGTGAGTTTTGGCACTGCAGGTAAAGAGGACAGCTTATCTTTCCACAAGTAGGTTGAGATGACTTTTCTTTTTGCAGTTCTTTTTTTCTTCTTCTTCTTTCATTTGCTTTTTTTTTGTTCTCTTTCATTTGTTCTGTTCATTTTTCTTTCCACATCACGAGGACGAGCTTCGTCACGACGGACAGGGTTACTTTTCATCTTTTTAGTTTTCTGTTTCCCCCCCCTTGGTCTATTTCTTCTGAAGTGTCCCACGAGAGCAAAGACAATGACAGCAAAAAACAATGATAAACGCCAAAAGCATTTCATGTCATGTAGCGGGTGATCGCTCTCAGAGCGTAGAGCAGTTCTGCCTGCATGCGCGCTTCCATAAGAAGCAGATTGACATGGACCTGGAAGAGTGAGGCAGAAAGAGAGTAGAACGCATTACAAAACTGCTCCACAACATTACTCCAGTCACACAGATCAACAACTAGGAGAGGAAACTATATAGAAAATGTTAAATGCTAACAGAAACCCATGGAATAAGAAATAAAGTTGTCCCCTCACCTTCTCGGAGTGCTGGAACTGTCTCCAGAAGCTCTCGTACATTCGTTTGGTGGTTTTCTCCGGGCTGCACACCATGGTCTTAATGTAGACCTTAAAGCTGCGGTCCAACAGCTGGTTAATCTCCCCGTAGTCATAGTCATCATACCTGAGACATAGATATTTCTTTACTAATAACTACATTACTGTATGGAATTACTGCACTTTGTCAATGTATTAAACACGTGATAACATTCTTCTTTTGACTGAATCTAGCATATTACATCATGAAATATATACATTTACATGAGCAAATTTGTGTTTGTATAGAGCCAGTGAGTGACGTACCTGATGCCGAACATGCAGTGGATGTAGTTCCAGATAGCCCTGCGCAGCATGGTGGTGTCCACGTCTTTGTGCATGGCCATGGTGTTGTAGGTCAGGTTGTAGGCCATCTGGAACTTCTCATCCAGCAGCTGACCAACGTCAGGGTACAGACGGTTCACCAGGGAGTAGCCGTGGTCCTCCCAACTGTAGTCCTAAAGAGAGGAAAGCAAGGAGTTAATCAGAATGTCTGGATATCAATTGATCAATCAGATAGATAGCGCAACATGGTAACATTTAGAAAATGTCATCTTGAAGTTATTGAGAAAAAAAAACCTCTTCACTTTCTCTCTCCTTTTCTCTCTTTCTGGCTCTCCCTGAAGGGGTGTGTGTGTATACACGTTTATTATATACCTGCACTCTGAAGGTGGGTACATGTTCTCCTCTCCTGGAGAAGTCCTTGTAGCCGTAGCTGGGGTCTTCAAAGTGCCTGGAGACGTCTCTGGATGGCACACACTCCTCGTCCTCTGCCGTGGCCACCAGCATGCTCTCGGTCTTCTCCCTCTCAAAGCGTGTGGCCATCTCCTCCTGACTGGCTTCCTCTTCATCACGACACTCCTGCAGCTGCTTCATCCTCTCCATCAGCACCTCCACCTCACCAGACACCTCTGACACCTAAACACAGGAACACACACACATTCTGGTTCAGGGCACTGGTCATACAAAGGGCAACCACAACCACAAGAATCACTGCGCTCACAACCACACGGGTGTCAAAGCCGAGTGACTAACAAACCTACAGCTTCTCTCCCTCGCTCACCCACACACAGTCCTGACTCTCCTCCTCCCGCTCACCTGGTGATTGCCTCTCCTCTCCTCCAGGTGGCCGTGCCCGTTGCCATTGGCGATGTCGCAGACACAGTACTGGCTGAGGGAGGGGGGTCTGAAGGTGTGCCCCCCGTCACTGTGGATCTCGGGGGTGATGCCACAGCCGAAGGTAAAGGAGGCCAGGGAGTGGTAGTGTGTGAGGAGCACCACAGCATGGATCAGCTCAGCCAGGGACCAGCTGTGTTCTTCAGCCTTCAGCAGGTGCTAGAGGGGGGGTGGGGGGAGAGCTGATACGTCAGTCAATCAGTAGTTTCCTTTGGGTGGAATCTTTTCTTTTCCGGTCTCACATTCTATCCATCCATCGCGTTCCAATTGTTTTATTCTCTCTACCCATCCCTTCCCCTCTTCCTTCTATACAGATCCCCCTTTCAAAAAGTTATAACTAACTCTGCAAAGTCAGCAGCTGTGTAACTCAGGCCAGTCCTCATCCCATCATTTCGGTATCTGTTACATAACCCTAACCTGTCCCTCTGTCCACCCCACCCCACGTACCTCGATGTGTGCCTTGGTGAGGAGCCAGGGCCGGTGGGCCAGGATCTTGTTGAGCTCCCCGAGGGCCTGCAGCTTCTGTGGGGCTCCGTCCAGGCCATTCAGCCACTTGGAGTCCCCTCCTACCTGGAGGAAGTCGTTGACGTGCAGGTTGACCAGGTAGGAGCACTGGTGTCTGGCTGCAGCCTGGGAGGGGAAACAATTACCAGACTGCCCAAGAACTCTAAAATGTACAGTCTATAGACGAGTGTCCAAGAATTCAAAACGTACTCTCTGTAGGTAGAGAGATATACAGGGCTTGTAGTAGCTATACTGTGGTAGTGTAGAGGTTGGAGAGGGGGTTAGGGATCTCACCATGATGCCTATGTAGTGGCGGTAGTGCAGGGATAAGGGCCCGTCCATCTGCAGCAGGTAGTGCTGTGTCCTCAGAAAGCTCTCCAGGTACTGTGGGTGGAAGCCCATCACCAAGGAGATGTTGTCAAGGCGACCCAGTGCTGCGAATGCGTCCTCAAATATCGATTGTGTCCTGGGGTCTACTTTACTGACTTGAAGGATCTGAAGCAATAGAGACAGTGAATTTAATGTAATTCACTTATTGGTATAAGATGCTAACTAAATATCTGTAATAAAATGTCAAAGTTATTGATAATTTGCATAGATAAGTAACAAGTCAAATGTTTTGAAGTCCAAAGAAAACTTGTGGTAAAAAAAGGTTTTGTTCTCCATACCTCTTTTTCAGGGATAAATCTACTTGGTCCATTTCCCAGGGGTCTTGGGATTCGAACTCCAAAGTCCTGCAAGACAAAATAATACAGAAAACACATATTATAGTTATGCAAGAGCCAAATGCAACAGTGCTCATTGGCGTCAAAAGCTAAAGGCACAGGGGGAAAACTCTAATTGCGATTTTTCGTACCATTTTGGCTGCGAGCCCTGACCGTGTAATATTGTACATCCTTCTGTGGGTTATCGTATCTCTCACCCCCTCCTCTAGCCCACATGTTCGCTCTATAGTCGGGTTGGCGCACTGCAACCGCAGCCTGTGCAGAAATAAATATCTCTTTGTTCAACATTTAGCTGCAGCAAGCCATAACAGCAGTCTCTATAAATGTTACAAAACTACCAAAATACACAAAAAGAAGGCTTGATATATACAATGTATCATGCCTACAGTGGCTATGTAACCATTTGCAGTTTGATACACCCTTGATACAAGTAATACCCTTGATACAATATTAGACAATGTTATTGATCAGAAAGGCTCGCATACTAAAATAGTTAAATAAACGAATTCAAAATATGATTGACATCTCACTCAACATAAAAACAGCCAACTGTCAACTTGAAAAGTCGCTGACTGCGACATGTCCTACAGGCTAGGGCTGACTGTCTGCTCCGTTTCTGTCCCTCTGCGCGGCGCAGAGCTGGCGGAATGAATGACCTACAACTGCCCGCCGAAGATTACTCGAAAGCGACAAATACTGTCTTGCATTGAAATACACCAACCGAAAAAAGTAGAACCTTATACCGAACGGTCTATAGAGTTGGCAGTAGGATGACAAAGAACTGAAAGAAAGTAGAGTTGAAAAGCAGCGCAAACTCCTCAAACGCGTAAACAAGGTTGGACACAAAAGAAAAGACTGCACTGCAGTTCCTTCGCTCGAAGCCACAGAAAACAATTGGCTAAAATGACATGAAATTGTCTTGTCACAAATTAAATAATCTAAATTCCAAAACGAAAGCACAGGCTTTCCAAAACATGCATTCACTGTCAAAATAATTTCCCCTTTATTTTATTCTTACCTTTTTGCTTAGCGGTTCACACCGAGTGCATATTTTAAATACGTCTGTCACTGTAAATGAATCATTTTCAATGGTTTCTGTTGCTGCAGTTGCGTGCTTCATAATGTGTTCTCGGCGCGATCTTATGTTTTCAGGTATACAAATATAAAGGTCTACTTCGATGGCTGTTTCCTTTCTCGCTTTGTTTCTTGAGGGACTGGTTAATAAAGTGCTCAGTTGTCAGCCGGTGCTGTCCTACAGCAGAATACCGTTCTCTCTCTGCGGATACAGTCCGTAAATAAACGGAGCCTTGGTTGACTGACGTGCGCAAAAGCCAATCCCATGGCGAAAACAACCTCCATTCATCCAATGAGATATAAGGGGACGGAGAGAGGAGGAGTGAAATGTGTAGAGAGGTGAGCTTCTTAACTTGAGCACAGAGCGAGCCCCCACGAAAACATCATCAATCGTCTCTAATTTTGTTCCTTGCTGCAGCCATTGATTGGCAATGGATATCGACTGACTATCACTCTGCAACGCACAATATGGCGTGAAATGGTCACTTCCACCAACTGCCTGCTTATTATGGCTTTATTACATGATACATATATTTTTCACCCCTTCCACCCACAGATGACCCGGTGCTACATGGACGTTTGCAGGCACCTGCTATCTTATGTCATGTACATTGAAACCAACCGAGAAAAGAACAGCAAGTCCTTTACTCTGTGTGTTATAAACAGGATGGGGAGCATCACAACTGTAAATATGGCGGCAGATCTTATAATGGCACAGTAAGATACCTGGACAGTACAGGTCAACAAACAGCAGATCTTATAATGGCACAGTAAGATACCTGGACAGTACAGGTCAACAAACAGCAAATCAATTCCAGCTTTCCACTTAGACTACCAGTTCAGATAAAGCAGCCTTAAACCAAATCAAACAGGGCTGTATAGCACCTCAAACAAACCTACCAGGAAGTCTCGATAAAGACAGGAAACGGTTCTCTTTCTGGGTCTATCATAGAGCCTGTCAGTATAGACATCGCCTGGAGTGGATGATGTCACCAGTCACTGGTGTCAGTGTTTTGTACTGTACTCTGAAGTCATTTATGAGTCATTTTATAATGCTGTTTTGTCAGATGGTTGTAGCATGAAAAAGAGCTTTGGTCTAGATATGACTACTCAAAAAAAGGTACTGCAGTGGCATGAAATCTGAGTATCTGACTATTGTATTATAAATTAGTGGTGGTAAATAGCAGCTGCATAATTGTGATAATTGCTTATTACTGCAGCACATCTAGCCAGGTCAAGTGTTCCATGGCAGAGATACCAACAACAACCTCATTAGAAGCACAACGCCACTGGAAGGCTGATCATATTAATATTATCTAATAATAAATTCAAGGCAGGGGTGGAAGAACCAAATAAAAACCTGCTAAAACAAGTTATATTAGGAGTGGTGGTGTGAGGGAGCCCAGATTGTTGTTTATCACCAAGCTGATCTGAACCAAGCTCCAATCTAACACTTTGGTTAAGAGCCTGGCTGCCTGGTTGATATGGGCCTGGCTAGATACATAGCACGCCATTTGGCAGACTCATTGTGTGACGATGCCCCCCCCCCCCCCTCCCCCACTCCTGTTACCCCTAGGGAGGGGCGGGGGTTGGGGTAAACATGCCCTGGGGCTGGAGTCAGCACTCTACAGTTTCCCAGCAGCAGAGCGAGCACAGTGTGTGAGCCCCATGGCTCAGCAAAGTTGCAGAGCAGAAGAGGCCTGGTCAGCGTTCAGCTTACGACATGCCCTTTTCACATAAAAGAGTTAGCCTAGGCTAGGGCCCCGACTGGCCCCCAGCACCCCGGACAAGGGACAGGGCCAAACACTATTTTCAGGGGCGTACACAGCCCTACCACACCACCACCTACTCGGGGGCTTTACTATACCCACGCCAGCTAGGGGCGTAGTGGGGGCGGTGGTTACTATAACATCATGATGATTTGTTAGACTGCCATGGGAGGCTGGTAGAGAGCCTGCAGGGATCCTTCTCAAGCTGGTTCTCACAGTGCAGATAGTGAGCCTCTGAGAAGAAGGGACAGAGGGATTGGACGTGTTCCTCTTCACTGAGTCTGAATGAGCAGTCTAACTGACCGGTGTAGAGGGTTTGACATCATTAACTCATTGCTGTGAGATCTGGTGGCATCTAACATTATGTCATAGCAGTTCTATCAAACCACACACACACACGTGGAGAGCATTGTCACACATTAGTTAATATCCTATTGTTACAACTGACTGGGAATACATTCTAAGCTACAGATAAGACAAACAATGGTAGACATAGAAAGATGACATACTTGGGTGTGGTGGCTGGGGTTCGAGAGGAGTAAGTTAGAGACCTGTTAGTAAACTATTAACTATCACATCCATGCAACTGGTTTGTGATTTTTATAACATTTGATGGACAGGATAAAAGTAATTAAGATTAGAATGGGCCCGGAATAAACAAACAGCAAACATCAGACCAGTCACAAGTTCAAGCTCCGGTTCGAATTCCAAAACATGGATCCCTCAACTTGAAATTCAACTAACATGAAAGGACAACTCCATAAGATAATGTAGAGAGGAATTTCAGTGTCACTCCCTTAACTTTGACAAAAGTAATTAACATGTATAATACATGCAAATATGTAACACAAGATATTGTGTGATTTTGTACCTACTCTATAACTATTTATCTTTTCATTTTAGAGAGCCTATAAAAATAAATTATTCAAAGAGTAGCATTTAAGCACTTGGGCATTTAGGAAAAAAGTTTGAAAAAAGTTTAGAAGATGGCAATTGTAAATGCAAACTTTTTAGCTGCTTTTGCCAATAAAAAGAGGATACAAGTCAAAGAGATTAAAAGAGAAAGAGAAAGGAAGCCAAAACTAAAGCTGTACACATTATGTGCCCCAAAAGTGTCTGCAGTGTTTTTAACATGCGATGAAAATACAAGAGCGGAGAGACCAAATCACAAAACCGTGGGGAAGTTCAACAAGTGGTAGAAGTCCTCCTAACCAGTTCAAACCTGACCTTTCGCTTAGCAGAGAGGAAGCAAAAAACTCCCTCTCATACAATGACATAAGCCTAGCAACAGGCTTTCCCCAATCACAGGCCAGAACAACATTTACAGGGTCCAATCGTTTCGCTCTCCCCCTCTTGTTCCTCTGTTAAAAAAAAAAAAAAAAAGTTTTTGCTAGAGCTGGGAGAGAGAGTTTGACTAACTTTTCACTTTGCTAACTAAATCTCCCAGCAAGTTAAGAGCTGTTTTGAGTGCGAGAATGTATACAAGTCAGTGTTGGTGTGTGCGTGGGGGGAGTAACAGGTAGACCTCTATCCGCAGATTAACCCAGAGCAGTTTCACAAGAGCAGCCCACATCAACAGTGTACTGTATGCAGCATGCATGCATATTCCTTATGTCACTTTATATTATTCTTTTCATGCAGTTTACAGTTGAGGTTCTCCAGTTGTTGGTAACGTCTGTTTAAACTTAATGGACAGGAGATAAATCAACACAAAATATACATACAAATACACTACAGTTGACTCTTGTTCATTTGCAAAGAGTGAAAAGTAGGTATTTTCCCCTTTCCCCCTCCCTCTGTCGCTCTCCCACTCTTCAAACAACGCTCTTGGTTCGAGCCAGTCCATTCCATCACTAAGCAGTTAACATAACGGCTAAGACTTGGCATAACACTGCACAGTTAACCCTCACGTCCCCACCCATGTCCACTTTGAAGTTAAGGACAGTTGGAATTTTCTTCATTCACATGTCAAGCAATGTCACACGTCACATTGTTCAAAATTGTAACTAAATTGCTTGCTTTTCTTTGTTTCTGCAGCTGCATAGCTATAATTGTATACCTGGAGATGGTGAGCCTTGAGTTATACATGTAACTGCCAAAATAATGGAAACACATGAGTAAATGAGGGATACAAAGTATATTGAAAGCAAGTGCTTCCACATAGGTGTGGTTCTTGAGTTAATTAAGCAATTAACATCCCATCATGCTTAGGGTCATGCATAAAAATGCTGGGCAGGCCGTTATTTTGGCTACCATGGCTATGCCCTTATAGGATGGCAATGCCCCCATCCCCACGGCAAGAGTGGTCCCTGAACGGTTTAATGAGCATGAAAACATATGCCATGGCCATTTCAGCCAACAGATCTCAACCAAATTGAACACTTTCTGAAGATTCTGGAGTGGCTCCTGAAACAGCGTTTCACACCACCATCAACAAAACACAAAATTATGGAATTTCTTGTGGAAGAATGAAGTTGCATTCCTCCGATAGAGGTAAAGACACTTGCCAAGGTGCATTGAAGCGGTTATGGCACGTGGTGGCCCAACACCCTATTAAAACTTCTTAAGGCTAGGGGGCAGTATTCAGAAGTTTGGATGACTGAGGTGCCCAAGTAAACTGCCTGTTACTCAGGCCCAGAAGCTAGGATATGCATGGTAGTATTGGATAAAAAAACACTAAAGTTTCTAAAACTGTTAAAATAATGTCGGAGTACAACAGAACTGATTTGGCAGGCGACACCCAGAGGACAGATTGCAGTTCCTAGGACTTCCACTAGATTCCACTTCCACTAGATGTCAACAGTCTTTAGAAATTGTTCAATGTTTATTTTTCTTCTAAAAATGAAGTATTCATATTCTTTCTAAGTGTCACTCAGGTGGACTCCAGTGTTATGGTGCGCGTGAATGAGATTGCGCTGCTCGTTTTCCTCCGGTATTGAAAACAGTTTATTACGTCTTAAATTTGATCGATTATTTACATATTAGGGTACCGGAGGTTGGATTAGAAAAGTTGTTTGAAATGTCTGGACCAAGTTTACAGGTAACTTATTAGATCCTTTGTAGGTAATATAAAGGACTATAAAAGACTATTCATTGTGTAACAGACCTTGGGATTGAAAAAAGATGAAGATCTTCAAAGGTAAGCGTTTTATTTTATCGCTATTTCTGACTTTCGTGATGCACCTGCTTGGTTGGAAAATGTTTTTCTTGCTTTTGTATGTGGGGTGCTGTCCTCAGATAATTGCATGGTATGCTTTCGCCGTAACGCCTTTTTGAAATCTGACAAAGCGGCTGGATTAACAAGAAGTTAAGCTTTTAAATGATGTAAGACACTTGTATCTTCATGAATGTTTAATATTACAAATGTAGTATTTTAAAATTTCGCACTCTGCAATTTAACGGATGTTGTCAAATCGATCCAGGTAACTGGATTCTAGCCGTAAGGGATCCCTAAGAGGTTTAAGACACTATGTTGGGGACCTCCCAAGTGGCGCAGTGGTCTGTTTAAGAGCCTGGCTGATCCAAACCAAGCTCCAATCCGGGTCACTACAGACCCGGGTTTGATCCCAGGCTATGTCACAACCGGCCATGACCGGGAGACCCATAGGGCGGTGCACAATTGGACCAGCGACGTCCGGGTGAAGGGAAAGTTTGGCTGGGACGGCTTTACTTGGCTCTTTGCGCTCTAGCGACTCCTTGTGGCGGGCCGGGCACCTGCAAGCTGACACTGGTCGTCAGTTGAATGGTGTTTTCTCCAACACATTGGTGCGGCTGGCTTCCGGGTTAAGTGGGCGGTTTGGTGGGTCATGTTTCGGAGGACGCATGACTCGACCTTCACCTCTCCCGAGCCTGTTGGGGAGTTGCAGCGATGAGAGAAGATCGTAATTGGATATCACGAAATTGGGGAGAAAAAGGGGGTGAAATACAAAAAAATTATAGATAAAAAAAAGACACTATGCTGGGGCATTAGGTAGCCTAGTGGTTAAATGCGTTGGGCAAGTAACCAAAATGTTGCAGGTTCAAACCCCTGAGCCGACTAGGTGAAAAATATGTCGATGTGCCCTTGAGCAAGGCACTTAACCCTAATTGCTCCTGTAAGTCGCTCTGGATAAGAGCATCTGCTAAATGACGGTTTTTATTTTGGCAGTTACCTGTATGTTGCTGTCGATCAGTGGTCCTCTATATAGCCTAACAACAATAGTAACCGGTGAGAATTGATTCATGCATTTTTCAGAAAGTCAAACTCAAAGAGCAACAGGTGAGAACCTGGGAACCACTGACATTATATAAACCAGAGTTTAAATCCTCTCTAATTCCTCCCTCTACTCCCCCTCCCCTCTCTATTTCCCTCTCCTTTTCTCTACTCCCCCTCCCCTCTCTGATGTGTGTTTATTCTGGCATGCTATCAGAGTGCAGCAGCCTCGCCAAACGCCGGCTTTCCTGAGCCGAGAGGCGCGGTTGAGAGCAACGGGCCCGGCCCAGGACAAACGCACACCAGGAGGAAACCGCTTTCCCTGGATTCCATGAAGTGGAGCGGAACTCCATGGAGCAAAGAGCACAACAATGTAATAGATTGCAGTGAGGGTAGAGAGGGAGGAATCTAAAACAAAAGAGAGAAAAAAACATCCAAAACACTTTCCTCCTCTTTATGATTTGTGCTAACATACAGTAACCCCAACCCCCCTCTAACTCTCCCTGATCTCCTCTTCCGGAGTTCGGTGCCTCACAGGGTTCACCACTGGGAACTGTGGAAGATACCACGTTTTTTTTTCCGCTGCAGAGGGGTGCAGGAAAGAGTTTAAAGGGTAAAGATTAGGGACCAGAGAGGTTTAAGAGGAAGAGGGTGTGCATGGTAAAGAAGCATACACAAAGATCTGGGGTCAGTTAACCATCCCAAAACTAGAACCTTGACCATTGGGGGGGGGGAGACAAAACTGACCTTAGATCAGTGAGATGCAACATGCAGCTCCAAACTATCCAGTGGTGAGCTGTGGGTTTCATGGCAGTCAGTACCAGCTGTGGTTTTTGGTTTGTGAGAACCAGACTCAGCTCACATCCGGGACTCTGTCCAACACATCCCTGATCAGATTATAATAACCCTTAATAAGCATTCACAACAGATCCAACCCCTCACCTGATGGACAATGATGCACTCCTTTAACTCTCCATCCCCACAAACAACAATGCCACACAACAGTTAAAAAAAAAAAACGCTCACCATTGGCCAACGTTCCAACACTAATGTGAGTAGTGTCACTAAATCATAGGGAACAACACCTCATAACTTACAGTGCCTTGCGAAAGTATTCGGCCCCCTTGAACTTTGCGACCTTTTGCCACATTTCAGGCTTCAAACATAAAGATATAAAACTGTATTTTTTTGTGAAGAATCAACAACAAGTGGGACACAATCATGAAGTGGAACGACATTTATAGGAGATTTCAAACTTTTTTAACAAATCAAAAACTGAAAAATTGGGCGTGTAAAATTATTCAGCCCCCTTAAGTTAATACTTTGTAGCGCCACCTTTTGCTGCGATTACAGCTGTAAGTCGCTTGGGGTATGTCTCTATCAGTTTTGCACATCGAGAGACTGAATTTTTTTCCCATTCCTCCTTGCAAAACAGCTCGAGCTCAGTGAGGTTGGATGGAGAGCATTTGTGAACAGCAGTTTTCAGTTCTTTCCACAGATTCTCGATTTGATTCAGGTTTGGACTTTGACTTGGCCATTCTAACACCTGGATATGTTTATTTTTGAACCATTCCATTGTAGATTTTGCTTTATGTTTTGGATCATTGTCTTGTTGGAAGACAAATCTCCGTCCCAGTCTCAGGTCTTTTGCAGACTCCATCAGGTTTTCTTCCAGAATGGTCCTGTATTTGGCTCCATCCATCTTCCCATCAATTTTAACCATCTTCCCTGTCCCTGCTGAAGAAAAGCAGGCCCAAACCATGATGCTGCCACCACCATGTTTGACAGTGGGGATGGTGTATTCAGGGTGATGCGCTGTGTTGCTTTTACGCCAAACATAACGTTTTGCATTGTTGCCAAAAAGTTCAATTTTGGTTTCATCTGACCAGAGCACCTTCTTCCACATGTTTGATGTGTCTCCCAGGTGGCTTGTGGCAAACTTTAAACAACACTTTTTATGGATATCTTTAAGAAATGGCTTTCTTGCCACTCTTCCATAAAGGCCAGATTTGTGCAATATACGACTGATTGTTGTCCTATGGACAGAGTCTCATCATGGGTGATCATGGGCCTCTTGGCTGCATCTCTGATCAGTCTTCTCCTTGTATGAGCTGAAAGTTTAGAGGGACGGCCAGGTCTTGGTAGATTTGCAGTGGTCTGATACTCCTTCCATTTCAATATTATCGCTTGCACAGTGCTCCTTGGGATGTTTAAAGCTTGGGAAATCTTTTTGTATCCAAATCCGGCTTTAAACTTCTTCACAACAGTATCTCGGACCTGCCTGGTGTGTTCCTTGTTCTTCGTGATGCTCTCTGCGCTTTTAACGGACCTCTGAGACTATCACAGTGCAGGTGCATTTATACGGAGACTTGATTATACACAGGTGGATTGTATTTATCATCATTAGTCATTTAGGTCAACATTGGATCATTCAGAGATCCTCACTGAACTTCTAAAGGATTTTTAATGAATTTATTTGCAAATTATGGTGGAAAATAAGTATTTGGTCAATAACAAAAGTTTCTCAATACTTTGTTATATACCCTTTGTTGGCAATGACAGAGGTCAAACGTCTTCACATGGTTTTCACACACTGTTGCTGGTATTTTGGCCCATGCAGATCTCCTCTAGAGCAATGTTTTGGGGCTGTTGCTGGGCATCACGGACTTTCAACTCCCTCCAAAGATTTTCTATGGGGTTGAGATCTGGAGACTGGCTAGGCCACTCCAGGACCTTGAAATGCTTCTTACGAAGCCACTCCTTCGTTGCCCGGGCGGTGTGTTTGGGATCATTGTCATGCTGAAAGACCCAGCCACGTTTCATCTTCAATGCCCTTGCTGATGGAGGTTTTCACTCAAAATCTCACGATACATGGCCCCATTCATTTTTTCCTTAACACTGATCAGTCGTCCCGGTCCCTTTGCAGAAAAACAGCCCCAAAACATAATGTTTCCACCCCCATGCTTCACAGTAGGTATGGTGTTATTTGGATGCAACTCAGCATTATTTGTCCTCCAAACACAACAGAGTTTTTACCAAAAAGTTATATTTTGGTTTCATCTGACCATATGACATTCTCCCAATTTTCTTCTGGATCATCCAAATGCTCTCTAGCAAACTTCAGACGGGCCTGGACATGTACTGGCTTAAGCAGGGGGACACGTCTGGCACTGCAGGATTTGAGTCCCTGGCGGCGTAGTGTGTTACTGATGGTAGGCTTTGTTACTTTGGTCCCAGCTCTCTGCAGGTCATTCACTAGGTCCTCCCCCCGTGTGGTTCTGGGATTTTTGCTCACCGTTCTTGTGATCATTTTGACCCCACGGGGTGAGATCTTGCGTGGAGTCCCAGATCGAGGGAGATTATCAGTGGTCTTGTATGTCTTCCATTTCCTAATAATTGCTCCCACAGTTGATTTCTTCAAACCAAGCTGCTTACCTATTGCAGATTCAGTCTTCCCAGCCTGGTGCAGGTCTACAATTTTGTTTCTGGTGTCCTTTGACAGCTCTTTGGTCTTGGCCATAGTGGAGTTTGGAGTGTGACTGAGGTTGTGGACAGGTGTCTTTTATACTGATAAGTTCAAACAGGTGCCATTAATACAGGTAACGAGTGGAGGACAGAGGAGCCTCTTGAAGAAGTTCCAGGTCTGTGAGAGCCAGAAATCTTGCTTGTTTGTAGGTGACCAAATACTTATTTTCCACCATAATTTGCAAATAAATTCATTAAAAATCCTACAATGTGATTTTCTGGATTTTTCCCCCCTAATTTTGTCTGTCATAGTTGAAGTGTACCTATGATGAAAATGACATGCCTCATCTTTTTAAGTGGGAGAACTTGCACAATTGGTGGCTGACTAAATACTTTTTTGCCCCACTGTATCTATATTTATTTCTCTACCCCGCAAGTGAGAGATTTTAACCAACTTTCCCACTGGGTACCTGTCTTTTCCTCTTGCTCTCCCTCCTGCCCGGCAGTGGTATTTTTTGCCATTTTGTTTCCTGTGTGTTATGAGTATCCAGCTTCACTATGAAGCAGAGAGGATGTGATATTGCCTAATCGCTGTGGCGCTACCTTTTTCCCCAGGTCCCGTTACCTCATAACTAGACGATGAGCTCCGGCTGAACAAACCACTGGCAGAGCCCTGTTAGAACGGCACACCACAGCCAGAACGGACCTGTTAATATTTGATTGTTTCTGAAATGCCTATTTGGTCGAGCAGAACATCTCTCTCTCTCAAATATGGAGGGAGGAGAATGTAGTGGCTGTAACAGCTGAGGCCCTGCATCCATACATTTTCCCCTCTCAGGTCTTCTGGTCTCTCCTCATCTTTCCCTCCTTCCCTTCTTTAGGGTCGCCATCTCTCACTGTGACTAGCTTCCTCTCCCTCGATTTCTTCTTTAAATGTTCTATAGTGGTAGAGATTACTCAACAGTGGTATTTACAGTATAACGAGCATACACTGAATGTTCTGACTCACTTTTTCCAGGGGAATAAGTACCAAAAACACAAACAGTGCATGGACACCATCTCAAATCAAACGTTATTGGTCACATACACATATTTAGCAATGTTATTGCAAGTGTAGCAAAATGCTTGAGTTCCTAGCTCCAACAGTGCAGTAGTATCAAACAGTTCACAACAATACACATCCTAAAAGTTAAGAAATATATAAATATTAGATTGAGTAATGTCGGAATGACAGTCAGTCAGTCTGCCATGCATTTACTTCCCATTACATGACAATGTATGTTCAATAGCGATCAGGGGAAATCAATAATTACATATTGGGATATTATTTTTGACAATATACCAAATCATTTTGACAATGTCGCAATATTATTTGTTGCACTAGTTGGCTGTATCTGCACCAAAACTCCAGTATTTTTCCTTCTTAGCTTGTTCAATCTTCTTTTTAAATAGGAAGGCAATTCATTTTACAGCACTTTTATTTCCATGAATGACAAAAACTAGTTCTCATGCTCTCTTGTCCCTCTGCAGCAGATATATGGTGAGCAATATGTTTGGAACATCGAATCACAATACATATTTAATTGTGAGAATCGCATATCATATCGGCACTTAAGTATCGGGTAGAGGTCTACCTATTAATCGGAATGGCCGATTAATTAGGGCCGATTACAAGTTTTCATAACAATCGGAAATCGGTATTTTTGGGCGCAGATTTGCCGATAAAAAAATAATATATATATTTATATATATTTTTACACCTTTATTTAACTAGGCAAGTCAGTTAAGAACACATTCTTATTTTCAATGACGGTGGGTTAACTGCCTCGTTCAGGGGCAAGAAAGACAGATTTTCACCTTGTCAGCTCGGGGGATCCAATTTTGCAACCTTACAGTTAACTAGTCCAACACAATAACGACCTGCCTCTCTCTCGTTGCACTCCACAAGGAGACTGCCTGTTACGCGAATGCAATAAGCCAAGGTAAGTTGCTAGCTAGCATTAAACTTATCTTAAAAAACAATCAATCATAATCACTAGTTAACTACACATGGTTGATGATATTACTAGATATTATCTAGTGTGTCCTGTGTTGCATATAATCTGACTGAGCATACAAGTATCTAAGTATCTGACTGAGCGGTGGTAGGCAGAAGCAGGCACGTAAACATGAATTCAAACAGCACTTTCGGGCGTTTTGCCAGCAGCTCTTCGTTGTGCGTCAAGCATTGCGCTGTTTATGACTTCAAACCTATCAACTTCCGAGATGAGGCTGGTGTGACCGAAGTGAAATGGCTGGCTAGTTAGCGCGCGCTAATAGCGTTTCAAACTTCACTCGCTCTGAGCCTTGGGGTGGTTGTTTCCCTTGCTCTGCATGGGTAACGCTGCTTCAAAGTGGTGGCTGTTGTCGTTGTGTTGCTGGTTCGATCCCAGGGAGGAGCGAGGAGAGGGACGGAAGCTATACTGTTACACTGGCAATACTAAAGTGCCTATAAGAACATCCAATAGTCAAAGGTTAATGAAATACAAATGGTATAGAGCAAAATAGTCCTATAATAACTATAACTTCTTACCTGGGAATATTGAAGACTCATCTTAAAAGGAACCACCAGCTTTTCATATGTTCTCATGTTCTGAGCAAGGAACTGAAACGTTAGCTTTCTTACATAGCACATATTGCACTTTTACGTTCTTCTCCAACACTTTGTTTTGCATTATTTAAACCAAATTGAACATGTTTCATTATCTACTTGAGGCTAAATTGATGTATTACATTAAGTTAAAATAAGTGTTAATTCAGTATTGTTGTAATTGTCATTATTACAAATACATTTTTTTATTCATTAAATCGGCCGATTAATAGGTATCGGCTTTTTTTTGGGCCCTCCAATAATCGGTATCGGCGTTGAAAAATCATAATCGGTCGACCTCTAGTATCGGGATAATATCGTATGGTCCCTGGCAATTACCAGCCCTATTGCTTAACCTGAACATACGTTTGCCAAGAACACACACAAAAAAAAGCACAGAATGGACAAGGTTAGGCTTACATACACGCTAGACAGAAATGCTAGTCCAAAAGGGAATTCAAGGTACATTTATGGTAAATCTGAAGTCTGACGAAGTTTGGAAAAACTGATTTCTTCAGACAAACATGTGGACCATGTAAGGTTTAGTGCAACTGACATGTTGTCTCATGGATGACAGTCTCCCATGTCTAACTAACAAAAACTACTGTAATACCTGGACTCTCAGGACAGGAGATTTAGAGAATAAGGGACTGGCTGGTGAAACGTCTCCCTCACTCTGTGGTGTGTGTGTGTGGTCGGTTGAGCAGTCCTCTGATGGCGTGGGCTGTGGTTGAGATGTTTGCCCTGTGGTTAATCAACAACAGGACCATACAACCAGGAGAGGAGAAGAAAATCTTCCATACGGCTCACGGGACTTACCTCCATGACCATAACAAGGATGGAGAGAGAGAGAGAAGGCGGAGAAGGGTTTTTCCGACACAGTGAGAGTGAGAAATTGGAGAGAGAACCTCACGGGTAAGCAAACACTGTGTATCATCAGTCTGGAGTGACATCATTGTCCCAGAGAATCAATAACTAGCCACTTCCAATTTGAAAATCAATTACTGTGCACCCACACACCTGGAGAAGCACAAACTTGTAATATAGAAAAGACACACATTTACATGCACACACAAATTCTCAACTAGGACTAAGATCTCTTCAGTGAATAGGCAGCCTATTTGAGGAGAAACTCCAGTCAGAGTTACTGACTGAAGGCTCAAACAGATTTCCCTCTCAGGTTTCAGCCTTCCCCAATCCCTCCCCGACAAATCACAATCATCCTGTCCTCCCCCTCACCTCCTCTTCCCATCTCTCCCACTCCCTAAATCTCCCAGATTCCATTATCCCTCCTCCACAACATCCTCTTTTCACCCCCTCTCTCTGTCCCCAGCATGTTATTATGTTGCGGTACTGAAAGGAGAAACCACTAATAAAATGGTCATGCCATGAAGTCATGTGACAGGCTGAAAGATAAGCCACAGGTAATAAAAGAGAAGACATTCATTTCTGATTGTACACACTCACAAGCACAGATGGCCCAGCAGAAGTACAAACTATTTGCTTGCTGTCATTCAATACAACCTCAGAACAATGGAACGATCTTTCACCAGTTTTGTCAGTCATGCATGCAGTCTGAGGCTCCCATCTTACATTAAAAAACAACAACTTTAAAACCTTTATTTAACTAGGCAAGTCAGTTAAGAACAAATTCTTATTTACAATGACGGCCTACCGGGGAACAGTGGGCAAATGCCTTGTTCAGGAGCATTCGGGGATTAGCTCGGGGATTCGATCCAGCAACCTTTCGGTTACTGGCCCAACGCTCTAACCACTAGGCTACCTTCCTCCCCATAACCTGTCCTTGACTGAAGATTAGGATTCAATTGCACTTGGCAACTAAAATTATGAGCCCGCATATATCATATACAGGCAAATGCACATGACCTCAGTGATTTAAAAATATATAGAGATCCATGATCTGTTCTACATACTTTATATGTGGTTTAAGTTTCCACTGTAAATGTTTTCAGATCCCGAAAAACTTTTTTGGGGCAGCAGCGGCCAATTTACCAGCGGCGGTGCGATGCTGCTAAATGCATATTGGGGAAACTGCTTAAAGTTACAAAGTTCATATATGAAATCCAATACCCTCAGATCACCCCTCTCCAGTGCCAAGACAAAGAGCTAACAGAATGTATGTATGTATGTATGTATGTATGTGCCTGCCAGTATTTATAACCCTGAGAATGTTTGGTGGGCCCATCTGACTAGACTTTAACAATGACCACTGAAACGTGTCAGCAGATAGCTACTGCCTCTGAACACTGAGCGCAGACGGTTGATTTGAAAATCCAATGATCCATGTTATCATTGGTGTGTGTGTGTCCATGTATGTGTAGAGCAGTGGTCACCAACTGATCTCCAAGGCATTCCTAGTCGATCATCAAACATTTATGTAAAAAACAAAACAATGATAAAGCCTTGTGCTCCAATTTGTATTTAATTTGTTTCATGCTGTTGGCAGTAGGTGCCCTTGATTCAGTAGCCCTATCACCAGGAGGGCAAAGTGCTCCCATTTAATGTGTCTCCGCCTACCAGGCAGGCCCTGACAGCAAATCAAGTGCCCTTATAGGCCTACCGCTGGCCAATCAGATAGCTCAGATCACCGCGTCTGCACAGTTTCCTCGAGCCATAGACTGTAGAAAGAAGCATTGAACGCACAGCAAAGTTGATACTGTGAGATTTCAAAACATGACTAGAGGCACTCAATGAATACAGCTGCTGTTTTTATAAGTAAGTTCACGTTTAAGTTGTTATTCAACACTTTGTTAAACACTTTTTTATAAGCCGTAAAATGTGAGTTCTCCCTACTTCCACTCACGCTACAACCAGCACTGCAGCTGTAATGAATGAGTACAACCGGCACTGCATCTGTAATGAATGAGTACAACCGGCACTGCAGCTGTACTGAATCGAGTACAACCGGCACTGCAGCTGTATTCAATGAGTACAACCGGCACTGCAGCTGTACTGAATGAGTACAACCGGCACTGCAGCTGTACTGAATGAGTACAACCGGCACTGCAGCTGTAATGAATGAGTACAACGGCACTGCAGCTGTAATGAATGAGTACAACCGGCACTGCAGCTGTAATGAATGAGTACAACCGGCACTGCAGCTGTAATGAATGAGTATAGTAAAGTGTGATAAACTTATTATTAGCGGTGTGTATTTTTTTACCCCCTGTGAAGCAATTAAGATCGTCTCATCGCTGCAACTCGCCAAAGGACTCGGGAGAGGCGAAGGTCGAGTAATGTGAAACATGACCCACCAAACCGCGCTTCTTCACCCAGAAGCCAGCGGCACCAATGTGTCGGAGTAAACACCATTTAACTGATGACTGAGGTCAGCCTGCAGGCGCCAGTTCTGCCACAAGGAGTTGCTAGAGCATGATGAAGCAAGTAAAGCCCCCTGGCCAAACCCTCCCCTAACTCAGACTACGCTGGGCCAATTGTGCACCAGCCTATGGGACTCCTGGTGATGGCAGGTTGTGACACTGTCTGGGATCGAACCCGGGTCTGTAGTGACACCTCAAGCACTGCGATGCAGTGCCTTAGACTACTGCGCCACTCGGGAGTCCCCGGGCTTGTGTATTGTTTAATAATAGAGAAATATTTCACTCTCTCTGGTCATAGAAGTAACAACATGAATTGGTGCATGAGGCAGAAATAATGCAGTGACTTGAGTTTCAAAATCAGATGGAAGACTGTCCCCCCCCTACTCAGCGGAGGGAGGTGAGTCAGGTGAGAAGCAGCCTCACCGCTGACCCTCCCCCCCTACTCAGCGGAGGGAAGTGAGTCAGGTGAGAAGCAGCCTCACCGCTGACCCTCCCCCCCTACTCAGCGGAGGGAAGTGAGTCAGGTGAGAAGCAGCCTCACCGCTGACCCTCCCCCCTACTCAGCGGAGGGAAGTGAGTCAGGTGAGAAGCAGCCTCACCGCTGCCCCCCCTACTCAGCGGAGGGAAGTGAGTCAGGTGAGAAGCAGCCTCACCGCTGCCCCCCCCCACTCAGCGGAGGGAAGTGAGTCAGGTGAGAAGCAGCCTCACCGCTGCTCCCCCTCCTCCCCTCAGACTGACCTTCAAATGAAGACCATCAGTCCAGTAAAAACAAAAAGATGATCATCATTAAGCTCAGCAGTGCCTTACAGGTAATACAATAAATGATCTATTACCAGTGTGATTACTGGTCATTTCAAAATGGTCTGAGAAGAACAATATTAGCAGGGCAATTCAAGCATAGCCAGTGATAATGTATTAGGCCTATAGCACAAACCTTGTTGCTACAGAACTGTTTTTAAAATGAGTTCATGTTGCATAGGCTTAAGTTACATTTGGAAAAAAGTCAGAGCGGTAGATCTCAGCTTGTATTTTGACTCAGAAAGTGATCTCGACTCAGAAAAGGTTGGTGACCACGGTGTAGAATCGTATTCTCTTATGATTCTCGTAATTTTACCCAATTGGTAGTTACGACCTTGTCTCATCGCTGCAACTTCCCAACAGGCTCGGGAGAAGCGAAGGTTGAGACGTGCGTCCTCCGAAACATGACCCGCGAAGCTGTGCTGCTTCTTAACACACTGCTCGCTTAACCTGGCTGTCAGCCGTATCAATGTGTAGGAGGAAACACCGTTCAACTGACAGCCTCATCAGCTTGCAGGCGCCCGACCCCGCCACAAGGAGTCGCTAGAGCACGAAGAGCCAAGGAAAGTCCCCTGCTAAACCCTCCCCTAACCTGGATGGCGCTGGGCCTTGAAGAATCGTGTTCATTTACTGCATTAAAACTAAGTAAAAAAAGCAGAGACCCTTTGTTTACCTTTCCTGAAGGCCAGGTCTACAGGCCCCCTGGCTCAGTGTGAAGACAGCAGCACTGTTCATGGGTGGGTTCTTTATGGGAGTCCCACAGGAAACACTAACACAATACAGCCAAGGACCTCCTCCAGGTAGACAGTGTGCACAGACACAAATCTCTCTCTCTCACACACACACACACACACACACACACACACACACGCGCAGACAGACAGACAGACAGACAATGGCAAGTGGAACGGTGCCATAAGGGAAGGCTGTAAGGCGGTTGTCCAGTCACTGGGAAACTGGGGCAGCAGATGGTCATCTTCCCTTCCACTAACACCACACCAGCTAGTCCGGGGGAGGGGATAGACTATCATGCACTGTAGTACAATGGAACAACTGTAGCAAAGTAGGGAGAGAGGAGAGGATGGGAAGGGAGACTGAGACACCAGTCTTGCACTGCAGTACAATGGTGCAACTTTACCCCATTTGGTTTACTTTGATTTACCATAGACATGTCTAAAACGGATAGCAGAAACATCTACAACAGACCATCTCTGATCTACAAATCCCTGTTGTGCGGTTCTAATGCAGCAGATTGAACAGGAGAGACCCTTAATAGAACTTAGTGAAAAACCGAGACAGTAGGGAGCATAGTGAGAATGTTCTGGGTATAATGAGACAGTGTATGAGGGAGACAGTAACTGGGAAAACTGCACATAAGATGAAGTAGGGGAAAGGTCAGCTCCAAAATAAAGAAGCACAGCCTGAGCACTGTGAAAATAAAGATTGGAGAATATAGCCTACTCACCACCATACAGACTTAGATCAGCCGGTTGTTGCAGGAATTTTCCTGCACAGCAAAAAATGCAAACTTGTAGAGTATTAGAGGTTTAAAAAGGCTTCTAAAGTTTGTAATTTACACTTTAAAATATCAGATTTGACTTGCCATAAAAAAATGCATCAACCCTACACAAATGTCCATTCATTATAATCCACACAATAATTCACATTCCCTGTTGCTGCAGGATTATTTGTGTGTGTGTGTGTGTGTGTGCGTGAGAGAGTGTATGTGTGAGTTTATTTTTTAGCATATCAGAAAGCATGTTTGGAGTGCTAACTCATAACAAGAGTCATCTTACTGAAATAAAGGCCATATTGACAGATGGGGCAGAGAAATGTGAACTATTCTGTGTCTTAGAGAAGTGCATTGAAAAACAATGCTGCAGCATCTATGTGTGTTGCATTCAGGAAAACATGTTTGGCACAGTGTGTTACATCACAGTGGAGGTATGGAACAGAGGAGCATAAAGTGAGAGGTACAAATCATCTGAGGGATAGATAAATAAATAAATAGAGAGCAAGGGAGAGAAAGACCGTGCCTTCAGAAAGTATTCATACCCCTTGACTTATTCCACATTTTGTTGTGTTAACAGCATGAATTCAAAATGGATTAAATATATTTGTTTTCTCACCCATCTACATACAATAACCCATAATGACAAAGTGAAAACATGTTTTTAGAAACGTTGAAAATGAAGTATCTAATTTACATAAGTGTTCACACACCTGAGTCAATACATGTTAGAGTCACCATTGACAGTGATTACAGCTGTGAGTCTTTCTTGGTAAGTCTAAGAGCTTTGCACATCTGGATTGTACAATATTTTCACATTCTTTAACAAATTCTTCAAGCTCTCAAGTTGGTTGTTGATCATTGCTAGATAGCCATTTTCAAATATTGCAATCGATTTTCAAGATGATTTAAGTCAAAATAATAACTAGGCCCCTCAGGAACATTAAATGTCGTCTTGGTAAGCAACTCCAGTGTAAACTGTATTTGGCCTTGTGTTTTAGGTTATTGTCGTGCTGAAAGGTGAATTTGTTTTCAGTGTCTGTTGGAAGGCAGACTGAACCAGGTCTTCCTCAAGGATTTTTCCTGTGCTTAGCTCTTTTCCTTTTATCATAAACATCCTCATCCTTGCCGATGACAAGCATACCCATAACATGATGCAGCCACCACAATGCTTTAAAATATTAAGAGTTGTACTCTGTGATATGTTGTTTTCTTTTCACTCTGTCAATTAGGTTAGTATTGTGGAGAACTACAATGTTGTCAATCCATCCTCAGTTTTCTCCTATCACAGCCATTAAACTCAAATTGTTTTAAAGTCACCATTGACCTCAGTGAAATCCCAGAGCGGTTTCCTTCCTCTCTGGCAACAGAGTTAGGAAGGACGCCTGTATCTTTGTAGTGATTGGGTGTACTGATACACCATCCAAAGTGTAATTAATATCTTTACCATGCTCAAAAAGGGAGATTCAATGGGTTTTTTCACCTACCAATAGGTGCCCTTCTTTGTGAGGCATTGGAAAACCTACCTGGTCTTTGTGGTTGAATCTGTGTTTTATATTCACTGCTTGACTGAGGGACCTTACAGATAATTGTATCTGTAGGGTACAGAGATGAGGTAGTCATTGAAAAATCATGTTAAACACTTATTGCACACAGAGTGAGTCCAAGCAACTTATGTGACTTCACCACATTATTACTCCTGAACCTATTTTAGGCATGCCATAACAAAGGGCTTGAATAATTAGACTCAAGACATTACAGCTTTTAATTTTTTATTACATTTGTAAAAATGTCCAAAAACATAATTCTGCTTTGGCATTATGGGGTATTGTGTGTAGGCCAGTGACCACAAAAATCTCAATGTAATCAATTTTAAATTCAGGCTGTAACAGAACAAAATGTGGAAAAAGTCAAGGGGTATGAAAACTTTCTTTAGGAAATAGTTGGGGTGTTGGTTTGGGCTAGGCCAGGCCTGGGAGGGGCAGTAGGTATTACAGACTGGGTCAGGGAGGGAGGTTCAATCTAAAACAATATGTTCTACCAGTACCTGGAAAGACTAACTTCAAGTTGTTTTCAGTCTTTTCTGTCAATCTATTTCTTTCCTCACACTCTTCTCTCCCATCCCTCTTCTGTCACCCATCCCTCTTCTGTCACCCTCGGTTGTCGGTCTTTCTCTTCTTCTGGTACATCCATTTCTTACTTGCCCTTGACTGAGCGTTCTGGCTGATCGTTATTTTTGTCAATGAGACTGCTGGTGGAATGCAGTCGAACCAGACCTGGGTTCAAGTACTTTTTAGGGCATTTCATTACTTTCAAAGACATTTGGAAGTATTATATATATATATATATGTTTTTGTTGAAATGACAAGTAGTTGAATATTGCAATGCATTTGGAAAGTATCTGATACCTGGGTTACATGCATGAGAGTGTATTTGAAAATCATTTAAAACAGTAGGCTATTAATAGGAGGTTGTTTGAAAATACTTTCAAATACTTCCAATATAAAGCACTTGATTTTGGACACATTATTTGAAAATACTTATTTTCTGTGTATTTTAGTATTTTTTATTATTATTTTTCTGTAATTTTTACCCCTTTTTCTCCCCAATTTCGTGGTATCCAATTGTTGTAGTATCTTGTCTCATCGCTACAACTCCCGTACGGGCTCGGGAGAGACGAAGGTTGAAAGTCATACGTCCTCCGATACACAACCCAACCAAGCCAAGCCGCACTGCTTCTTAACACAGCGCACACTGCGCCCAGCCCGCCACAGGAGTCGCTGGTGCGCGATGAGACAAGGACACCCCTACCGACCAAGCCCTCCCTAACCCGGGCGACGCTAGGACAATTGTGCGTCGCCCCACGGACCTCCCGGCCGCGGCCGGTTACGACAGAGCCTGGGTGCGAACCCAGGGACTCTGATGGAACAGCTGGCGCTGCAGTACAGCGCCCTTAACCACTGCGCCACCCAGGAGGCCCGTATTTTAGTATTTAAATAACAAATACTCAAATCTGCATTGATTAAATTGAGATTTTTGAGGTCACTGGTCTACACACAACATCCCACATTGTCAAAGAGGAATTCTGTTTTTTGAAAGTATTCAACCCCTTTGTTATGCCAAGCCTAAATATGTTCAGGAGTAAAAATGTGCTTAACAAGTCACATAAGTTGCATGTACTCCCTCTATGTTCAATAATAGTGTTGAACATGATTTTTGAATGAGTACCTCATCTCTGTACCCCACACATACGGATCATTGTAAGGTCCCTCAGTCTGGCAGATCATTTCAAACACAGATTCAAAGCCATGCAAAGAAGAGCACTTATAAATTGGTAGATATATAAAAGTCAAAATAAAAAAAGACACTTGAATATTCCTTGAGCATGGTGGTTATTAATGACACTTTGGATGAAGTATCAACACAGTCACGACAAAGATACAGGCGTCCTTCCTAACTCAGTTTCCGGAGAGGAAGGAAACTGCACAGGGATTTCACCATGAAGCCAATGGTGACTTTAAAACAGTCAGAGTTTAATGGTTGTGATAGGAGAAAACTGAGGATGGATCAACAACATTGTAGTTACTCCACAATACTAACTTAGAGTGAAACAAGGAAGCCTGTAAAGAACAAAACAATTCCAAAACATGCATCCTGTTTTCAATAAGGCACTGAAGTAATAATGCAAAACATTTGGCAGAGCAATTAACTTTTTGTCCTGAATACAAAGTGTTATGTTTGGGGCAAATCCAAAACAACAGAGTACTACTCACCATATTTTCAAGCATAGTGGTGGTTGCATCAGTGTATAGGTATGCTTGTAATCGTTAAGGATTGGGGAGTTTTTCAGGATAAAAAATAAACAGAATGGAGCTAAGCACAGGCAAAATCCTAGAGGAAACCCTGGTTCAGTCTGCTTTCCACCAGACACTGGGAAATTAATTCACCTTTCATCAGAACAATAACCTAAAACACAAGGCCAAATATACACTGGAGTTGCTTACCAAGACAGTGAATGTTCCTGAGTGGCCAAGTTACAGATGACTTAAATCTACTTGAAAAGCTATGGCAAGACCTGAAAATGGTTGTCTAGCAATGATCAACAACCAACTTAACAGAGCTTGAAGAATTATGAAAATAATGAATGGTCAAATGTTGCACAGTCCAGGTGTAGAAAGCTGAGACTTACCCAGAAAGACGCTGTAATAGCTGCCAAAGGTGCTTCTACAAAGTATTGACTCAGGGGTGTGAATATTTATGCAAATTTGATATTTTTTCCAGCCACCACCTTTCAAAAATGTTTATAAAACAAAGAGTGTTTATCAACTCGACACCATTGCACTGGGAAATATCCAACCATTCAACTTGAGTGAGCTAGCTTGTGTCAACAGACCCTTTATCTTCCAGTCTTTCTAAGAAAAACAGATTCCCTGAAAAGCTTAATGATCTACATTACAATAAGTAGACTTGTTCTTAAAGTGGAGAACAACAACAGGTGCTTCTCTGATTGTGCAACAAAATACCAGAAGCCTTTTTTTTTTACACACCAGACTGTACATTCTACCATCCCACCTCTTCTCCCTCTCTCTCCCCTTTAGGGCGCTGTACAACTCCCTGAACAAACAGGACTTTGAATAACAGAGCAGAGTGAGGGACCAAGAGAGAGCTAGAAAGGGAAGAGAGAGAGTTAAGGGGGGTTAACCTACATAGCATAGTGTTTTTCCCCTCCCTGCAGACTTTGCTTCAGTTTGATAAATAGCAGGCCTACTCAAAAGAACCAGATGCTCAGGCTCAAATACCAGCAAATTCATCAGCCTCCACTGCTGTCACACATACTGCCTACAGCAGGGAACACAACACTATCTGGATACTGCCTGGACACCAGACATGAAAACCCCACTTCAACCCTGCTATCCACCACCCACCCCAAAACCAGCCAGAGTAGGCCTCGTCTGAGAAACTAGTTCTTCTACCCCAGCTGGACCAGGTCACATCTCCCCCTGGTCAAACTAGAGACAAAAGAAATGCATTTTAGCTCAAGTTTGAGGCTATTCTGGGTCGTTATTTAGTTCTAACTTTGCTTCTAAGTATCTTTATCTAGACACAAACCAAATTGTGATGTCAAGAACTACCCACACACTGACACTCCTACAACTAAGTAATTGTACAGTTGGGTCAATATGGAAACAAGTGTACAAAATAAGAAAATGTGTTTTCCAAACATTTCACCAATCAGCAAACACGAAAACACTTCTTGAAAAGCATTTTATACTCTGGCGACCAGGAATTGTATTTTCAGTGTTGGGTCTGTTTTTGTTTAGTGGGTTGTGCAGGAGAATGTTGTTTGCTCTGAGGTAGTGTTGTGCAGTTTGTGTTTAGGAAAAGGAGCCTGTTTGTGGGCTGAGCAGAAGGGTGTTTGGGGACAAACAGAAAGTTCAGCTTTTCAGAGAAAATGTTTCTTTTTTAGGAGAGGGTTGGTGAGACCACATCTTTAGCCCTCTTTCCCATTCTCCCTTTCTTTCTCTCTATTAGTCTCTCAGACTGTGGTTGTCTCCATTACTCATTTTTCTCCATCATTCTCTTCGCACATCTCTTTTCTCCCTCTCCCCCTTCTGCCCTTTCGCGCTCTTCTCTCTAGCCAGAGATCGAGAGGTCCTCCGTCTGCTCTGAGCAGGCCAGAGGGGTGACTGACTGACATGGAAGGAGCGGATTCTTACTATGAATAACAGCACGTGGACACATGAAGAGAACTTCAGATAAATACAGTAGAAGTTGTTTTTCATGAGGCTCCACAACGGGTACATGGGTTCCATGGGTACATTGGCAGAAGAACATCTGTGCACATACATTCACTACGTGTGTGTCAAGTATCCAGAGCTTGCCTGACAGGTCTACAGGACTGAATTCTAACTAAGGGTGAGAGACCGGTCCTGTCAGACACCTCTGGTTGCCAAGGTGCCAACAGCAGTACACAAAAATATGGTCCCCACAGCGATGACAGATGTCTACGGCCACAGCCAGAGAATGTTCCAGAAGGCCTCGATTGGAGACTGCCCATCAGTCCCACAATCCACTGATGACCCCAACCACATGCCCCTCTGTCCCCAAATCACCCCCCTCGCTCTCTCTTACCTCTCTGTCTCTAGGTGCAGTCATTTAGCTCGACCGTGGCAGCGAGTTTACACATTAAAAGACCTTTCCGGGCCTCCCGGGTGGCGCAGTGGTTAAGGGCGCTGTACTGCAGCACCAGCTGTGCCACCAGAGACCCTGGGTTCGCGCCCAGGCTCTGTCGCAACCGGCCGCGACTGGGAGGTCCGTGGGACGACGCACAATTGGCCTAGCATCGTCCGGGTTAGGGAGGGCTTGGCCGGTAGGGATATCCTTGTCTCATCGCGCACCAGCGACTCCTGTGGCGGGCCGGGCGCAGTGCACGCTAACCAAGGTTGCCAGGTGCACGGTGTTTCCTCCGACACATTGGTGCGGCTGGCTTCCGGGTTGGATGCGCGCTGTGTTAAGAAGCAGTGCGGCTTGGTTGGGTTGTGTATTGGAGGACGCATGACTTTCAACCTTTGTCTCTCCCGAGCCCGCACGGGAGTTGTAGCGATGAGACAAGATAGTAGCTACTAAAAACAATTGGATACCACGAAATTGGGGAGAAAAAGGGGTAAAATTTAAAATAAATAAAAATGTAAAGACCTTTCCATTGATCCTAAAGTAAAATCCCTACTGGCGCACCAACCAAGCTAAAACAAATGTTTATCTGGGCCCAGGTTCATATATCCTTCTGTGTTGACTTATGACCTCATGCTAGGGTATCACTGATGTCACACACACCACTGTTCACTGGAGGTGACTTAATCTGGTCTGGAGGCACTGTGCGTCAGTGGTAACAGACCAGAGGCCTTGACCCACCAAGCTGAGCCATGGGGGCAGCTGATTGATGTTACAGGGACAGAGAACCCTGCTTTTACCCAGCTGACTTGTACATATCTACCTCAATTATCACAAGTATCCCTGCACATTGATACTGTACTGCTTCTGACCCTGTATAAAACGCACACGTTTTTATTTCATCTTATTTTGACCTTTGATATTGAATGCTGCCATTGTTGGGAAAGAGCTGGCAAGTAAGCATTTCACTGTACTGCTTACACCTGCTATATCCTGTTGACGTAACAAACTTTGATTGCCTGGTTTTTGACAACTTTTTCACGGGCTGTTTTTCAGAAGTTTCATTCTCTGTGAGTCACAACTTATTTTGTAGACATTAGCTGCAAACATGCACAACGGCAAACACACCCACAGTAAAGTGGCACCCACACACCCACAGTAAAGTGGCACCCACAAACCCACAGTAAAGTGGCACGCACAGACCCACATTACAGTGGCACCCACAGACCCACAGTAAAGTGGCACCCACAAACCCACAGTAAAGTGGCACCCACAAACCCACAGTAAAGTGGCACGCACAGACCCACAGTAAAGTGGCACCCACAGACCCACAGTAAAGTGGCACCCACACACCCACAGTAAAGTGGCACCCACAAACCCACAGTACAGTGGCACACACAGACCCACAGTACAGTGGCACCCACAAACCCACAGTAAAGTGGCACCCACAAACCCACAGTAAAGTGGCACGCACAGACCCACAGTACAGTGGCACCCACAGTAAAGTGGCACCCACAAACCCACAGTAAAGTGGCACCCACAAACCCACAGTAAAGTGGCATGCACAGACCCACAGTACAGTGCAACTGTTGGTAAAGTTGAGGTAAGAGTGACTGAGATAAAGAGTTCAGGGGTCAGGAAGGAATAGGAACACACCCCTACTGCTTTCCGAACAGGAAGCAGTGAGGAAACGAGGCCTCACAAAAACGCTCACAGGACGCTAACAGAACACCAGCAAGCCGACATCATGACATCAGCACTCCATCACCAGGGTTTACATGGCTAGTGAATGGAACATTGGCAGTTCTACAAAGAACCCCTGCTGGAATGCCAGCATGTGACCTTATAGCAATGCCATTTCTCTCCCCATTCACTATTTCCATTAGTTTGTCTGGCTGTGATGAGGCTAAGCTAGGCTAATGCTAAAGAGCATGCCGTGTCATAGTTTCCAAGGCTAATGGGGTTAGCATTCATGTTAACGCTAGGTGTTATGCTACTTATGGAGGCTTTCTTTTAAGTTTACTTCAGCTGAAAGGGTCCCATCCCCCTTCGTTAAGGGGCAGACCTATGGTTCTGAGAAGGGAAGGACAGAGAAGGATGGCTTTTAATAAAGGACCCAGAGTCAGAATTGGGGACCTGTCGCCATGACGAAGGCTCCCAACGTTCCTCTGTGCTGTCCTGCTGGGTCAGCAGAATAGCGTTCCATGAAGAGAGGGTGCTTGTTTGTTTGTGAGCGAAACACACCCAGATTAAAAAATGCCCTACCAAATCAAGTTCCATTTGAACCCCCCTTGGTTTGCCACTGAGACCTTCATTCCCTGCAGTCCCTGCACACACACAGAGAGCGTTTCACATCATCATTCAAGTGTCCCGTGTCTTCATCACCAGTCTTCAGATCATGGCATCACCAGTAGGACAGGGCTTCTCAGAATTCCGTTCCCCAAACTCTTCCGCAGAACGCTTGGTCCTACCTTTAACAGAAAAAAGTCTAGAGTGGCATGGAGGTTCTGTGTGCGAACAACACTATCAGAAGAGAGGCTGGGACAATGAGTCCTGCTTCTGAATAAGTTACACAGCATTCTGATAACACAGTACATACACCTCCATAAGGACACACACACACACACACACACACACACACACACACACACACACACACACACACACACACACACACACACACACACACAGGGAGGTGAAGGACTAGATCACAACCAAAACACAATGAAGGGAGGCTCAGTTCTCCAGCCTAGAGAGTTATATGGGTGTGTGTGTGTGCACGCACCATCCCCTTCCTGCTGTGTAGGGGCCTTGTATGAAGCAGCTGTGCAGGCTACCTGCCAACACAACCACGCCTGCTAACTCTCTGGCCTCCCTCGGTTTTCCCTTTCTCCTTCTGCCTTTATTTCTCTATGCTTTATCTTTATGTAGAATCTCTCTTATTCACTTACTCTCTTCAATGCAATCACCTTATTTCACTTCTTTGAAAAACTACAAAAATGGTAAACCTGAACTTGTTTTTGTAAGTAGGCTCGCTGAGGGATGGGGCTGGCCGATTCCCCCACTTGGAACACTGACAGTGGTACTGATGACAATATGAAGATCAACCAAAACAATCTCCAGTGGAAAACAGACCAAGCAATAAGAGTGAACACAAACACCCAGTCCCCAGTTCCTCTCTGACTTCCACTACAGATGTAGTCTTCAGTGCTTCATTAGAGGTTATGTGAGTGTGACCTTTGGGCCCCAGGCCTGACTCAGTCAGCCAGGCCTTAGTTTATGCAACATCTTGTTTACATAGCCTACTACTACTGCCTAGCAGTGTCCATTCAATGAGTGTGAGGGCAGGGGGGTATTCGTACAGTACCATAAACCCATTCTGTGATTTTACTTGGAGGGGGAAAGTGTGTTTATAGGACCTAGGCTACTGTGTAAATAATGTAATGTGAGTCCGAATGAATGGAGACCCCAGTGTTGGGACAAGGCAAGCGAGTGTAAACCACGTAAAGAGGAAGGAGGCGAGAGAACAGGGCCGTGGGGCGCCTCAGTTGCCTCTCATAACCTCAGTGGGTGGCTGGAGGGGTTACATGGTTTCACATGAGCTGGGGAGCGTCCGTGTGTGTATCCTCTGTCAGGGACAAGAGGAAGACCTCATTGGCCCTCACCCGTGTCCCCTGCCCTTGCTTTGGCCCAGTATGGATCCCATCCTCCCTCTCTCAGGCTTAGTGGTCATCCCACTGAACCTGCCGCTCTACTCCAGGGCCACAGACTGCGAACATTGATCGCATTTTGCAACCCTTTGACTTGATTGTGCCAGTTTCAATTTTAACTGGTCACATCGGTACATCCTATGGTACCCTCATTAGGAGATAAACCATGATTTGCTCGAACAGTAAAAGTACATTATCCTCATGATTCCTGTATTGGTGTCTGCCTGCCCCTGTATCCCTTTCCCTGGTGCCAGCTGCTGTGTCAAGCTAGCCACTTCGTCTCTCCTTTCCTGGGGTAAGAAATGCTCGAAAAAAAGAAAAAAAATCATATTGCTGGCAAAACACAGCTATCATGTTGTCACCGTTGAAGAGATGCGGTTCTCAGCTTTCTGTAGGTATAATTTGTATGAAATGGGTTTGGGATATGGAGCATGCTAAATCATTATGTGCTTTGCAATTGCAAAGCTGTTTTGGATGTTACATTTACTGTTAGATTAGTACATGACTACTAGCAGTGGGTATTACATTTACTGTTAGATTAGTACATGACTACTAGCAGTGGGTATTATATTTACTGTTAGATTAGTACATGACTACTAGCAGTGGGTATTACATTTAGAGTAAGCGATCTAGATAATGTGTTTTGAGTTTCCAATTACTCCGGTGGTGAATTAGCCCGATTTGGGGCTAATTCATCATCTTTGATATTAGTACACATACATTTATTTCTATTGAACCAAAGAAATGCATGACAATCACTATTTGGTTGCACATGAACATATTCTGAATCCCAACATGAAAAGATGAACTTATTTCTCAGTAACCTATTACACATTTTAATAAAGCACTGTGAATAACTTCATATGATGATACATGTTTTCTATTGCATGATGCTGCAGAAAAATTGGGTGAGAACATATCATTGGCTGGTGCCACCAACTGAAAAACTAGGGAAAATGTTTAGTCTGGAGCCCTGTCTCACCCACTCTCTCCCTCCCCCCTTTCTCTCTTCCTCTATTTCCACAGCTCTGCCACCTCAGCATTTGGGGCTGTTTAGACAGGAAAGCCCACCACCAGCTGCCTACAATAACAGCCAGACTTTTGCCACAGCTACAGAGAAAGACAGGCAGTGTGTGTGTGTGTGTGTATTATATATATATATATATATATATATCCATGCAGATCTCCTCTAGAGCAGTGATGTTTTGGGGCTGTTGCTGGGCAACACGGACTTTCAACTCCCTCCAAAGATTTTCTATGGGGTTGAGATCTGGAGACTGGCTAGGCCACTCCAGGACCTTGAAATGCTTCTTACGAAGCCACTCCTTCGTTGCCCGGGCGGTGTGTTTGGGATCATTGTCATGCTGAAAGACCCAGCCACGTTTCATCTTCAATGCCCTTGCTGATGGAAGGAGGTTTTTACTCAAAATCTCACGATACATGGCCCCATTCGTCCTGGTCCCTTTGCAGAAAAACAGCCCCAAAGCATGATGTTTCCACCCCCATGCTTCACAGTAGGTATGGTATTCTTTGGATGCAACTCAGCATTCTTTGTCCTCCAAACACGACATATTGAGTTTTTACCAAAAAGTGATATTTTGGTTTCATCTGACCATATGACATTCTCCCAATCTTCTTCTGGATCATCCAAATGCTCTCTAGCAAACTTCAGACGGGCCTGGACATGTACTGGCTTAAGCAGGGGGACACCTCTGGCACTGCAGGATTTGAGTCCCTGGCGGCGTAGTGTGTTACTGATGGTAGGCTTTGTTACTTTGTTCCCAGCTCTCTGCAGGTCATTCACTAGGTCCCCCCTTGTGGTTCTGGGATTTTTGCTCACCGTTCTTGTGATCATTTTGACCCCGCGGGGTGAGATCTTGCGTGGAGTCCCAGATCGAGGGAGATTATCAGTGGTCTTGTATGTCTTCCATTTCCTAATAATTGCTCCCACAGTTGATTTCTTCAAACCAAGCTGCTTACCTATTGCAGATTCAGTCTTCCCAGCCTGGTGCAGGTCTACATTTTTGTTTCTGGTGTCCTTTGACAGCTTTTTGGTATTGGCCATAGTGGAGTTTGGAGTGTGACTGAGGTTGTGGACAGGTTGTGTCTTTTATACTGATAACAAGTTCAAACAGGTGCCATTAATACAGGTAACAAGTGGAGGACAGAGGAGCCTCTTAAAGAAGAAGTTACAGGTCTGTGAGAGCCAGAAATCTTGCTTGTTTGTAGGTGACCAAATACTTATTTTCCACCATAATTTGCAAATAAATTCATTAAAAATCCTACAATGGGATTTTCTGGATTTTTTTTCTCATTTTGTCTGTCATAGTTGAAGTGTACCTGATGCTGGCTTCCGGGTTGGAGCGAGCGGTCGCATCTGCACTCGGTCCGCAGGTAGTATTACATTTCATTACATTTCATTATAGTACAACGGTTTGATTTGTCTAATCTTAGCAATTTTTCTTCTTAGCTAGCTACATAGCCGTCTTTGTATCATAGATAATTGCGTAATTATCGTATTTCGTCGTCCTAACGCAGTCTACACCGCCCTGCAGCTAGCTAGCTAGCTAACGTCTACCGTTAGCTAGTCCACCGTCTACCGATTAGCACCACAACTTACACTCAACTGAACGACTTGATTAGTGTAGTGTTAGCTAGCTACATAGTTGTCTTTGCTGTCTTCGTATCCAAGATAATTGTGTAGTTTAGAGTGTGTAGTTTTAGAGTGATTATCTTAATTTACCGAGGTTAGCTAGCCAGCTATTTGTCGTCCTTAACGTAACAGAACTTCCGCACTCAACAATCCGGTCGCATTTCGCTTCGCTCCACACGTAGTATCACATTTTTCATTTCATTACAGTACAACGGCTTGATTTGTTTGATCGTAGCTAGCTACATAGCTAGCTACATAGCCGTCTTTGTATCAAAGATAATTGTGTAGTCTTGAGCGATTTCCTAGGTTAGCTAGCCAGCTATTGTCGTTCTTTTAACGCAACGTAACGTAAATCAACACTGCTAGCTAGCCAGCTAGCCCCGAATAGCAGCACAGTAGCACAGTAGAAACCATTACACTCAACGGAACGACTTGATTAGTGTAGTGTCAACAACGCAGACACTGCCAGCTAGCCTACATAGTCAACAACGCAGCCTCTGCCAGCTAGCCTACTTCAGCAGTACTGTATCATTTTAATCATTTTAGTCAATAAGATTCTTGCTACGTAAGCTTAACTTTCTGAACACTCGAGACGTGTAGTCCACTTGTCATTCCAATCTCCTTTGCATTAGCGTAGCCTCTTGTGTAGCCTGTCAACTATGTGTCTGTCTATCCCTGTTCTCTCCTCTCTGCACAGACCATACAAACGCTCCACACCGCGTGGCCGCGACCACCCTAATCTGGTGGTCCCAGCGCGCACGACCCACGTGGAGTTCCAGGTCTCCGGTAGCCTCTGGAACTGCCGATCTGCGGCCAACAAGGCAGAGTTCATCTCAGCCTATGCCTCCCTCCAGTCCCTCGACTTCTTGGCACTGACGGAAACATGGATCACCACAGACAACACTGCTACTCCTACTGCTCTCTCTTCGTCCGCCCACGTGTTCTCGCACACCCCGAGAGCTTCTGGTCAGCGGGGTGGTGGCACCGGGATCCTCATCTCTCCCAAGTGGTCATTCTCTCTTTCTCCCCTTACCCATCTGTCTATCGCCTCCTTTGAATTCCATGCTGTCACAGTTACCAGCCCTTTCAAGCTTAACATCCTTATCATTTATCGCCCAATGAGCTTGATGCCTTGATAAGCTCCTTTCCTGAGGACGGCTCACCTCTCACAGTTCTGGGCGACTTTAACCTCCCCACGTCTACCTTTGACTCATTCCTCTCTGCCTCCTTCTTTCCACTCCTCCTCTTTTGACCTCACCCTCTCACCTTCCCCCCCTACTCACAAGGCAGGAAATACGCTCGACCTCATCTTTACTAGATGCTGTTCTTCCACTAACCTCATTGCAACTCCCCTCCAAGTCTCCGACCACTACCTTGTATCCTTCTCCCTCTCGCTCTCATCCAACACTTCCCACACTGCCCCTACTCGGATGGTATCGCGCCGTCCCAACCTTCGCTCTCTCTCCCCGCTACTCTCTCCTCTTCCATCCTATCATCTCTTCCCTCTGCTCAAACCTTCTCCAACCTATCTCCTGATTCTGCCTCCTCAACCCTCCTCTCCTCCCTTTCTGCATCCTTTGACTCTCTATGTCCCCTATCCTCCAGGCCGGCTCGGTCCTCCCCTCCCGCTCCGTGGCTCAACGACTCATTGCGAGCTCACAGAACAGGGCTCCGGGCAGCCGAGCGGAAATGGAGGAAAACTCGCCTCCCTGCGGACCTGACATCCTTTCACTCCCTCCTCTCTACATTTTCCTCTTCTCTCTCTGCTGCTAAAGCCACTTTCTACCACTCTAAATTCCAAGCATCTGCCTCTAACCCTAGGAAGCTCTTTGCAACCTTCTCCTCCCTCCTGAATCATCCTCCCCCTCCCCCCCCTCCTCCCTCTCTGCAGATGACTTCGTCAACCATTTTGAAAAGAAGGTCGACGACATCCGATCCTCGTTTGCTAAGTCAAACGACACCGCTGGTTCTGCTCACACTGCCCTACCCTGTGCTCTGACCTCTTTCTCCCCCCTCTCTCCAGATGAAATCTCGCGTCTTGTGACGGCCGGCCGCCCAACAACCTGACCCTATCCCCTCCTCTCTTCTCCAGACCATTTCCGGAGACCTTCTCCCTTACCTCACCTCGCTCATCAACTCATCCCTGACCGCTGGCTACGTCCCTTCCGTCTTCAAGAGAGCGAGAGTTGCACCCCTTCTGAAAAAACCTACACTCGATCCCTCCGATGTCAACAACTACAGACCAGTATCCCTTCTTTCTTTTCTCTCCAAAACTCTTGAACGTGCCGTCCTTGGCCAGCTCTCCCGCTATCTCTCTCAGAATGACCTTCTTGATCCAAATCAGTCAGGTTTCAAGACTAGTCATTCAACTGAGACTGCTCTTCTCTGTATCACGGAGGCGCTCCGCACTGCTAAAGCTAACTCTCTCTCCTCTGCTCTCATCCTTCTAGACCTATCGGCTGCCTTCGATACTGTGAACCATCAGATCCTCCTCTCCACCCTCTCCGAGTTGGGCATCTCCGGCGCGGCCCACGCTTGGATTGCGTCCTACCTGACAGGTCGCTCCTACCAGGAGGCGTGGCGAGAATCCGTCACCACACCACGTGCTCTCACCACTGGTGTCCCCCAGGGCTCTGTTCTAGGCCCTCTCCTATTCTCGCTATACACCAAGTCACTTGGCTCTGTCATAACCTCACATGGTCTCTCCTATCATTGCTATGCAGACGACACACAATTAATCTTCTCCTTTCCCCCTTCTGATGATCAGGTGGCGAATCGCATCTCTGCATGTCTGGCAGACATATCAGTGTGGATGACGGATCACCACCTCAAGCTGAACCTCGGCAAGACGGAGCTGCTCTTCCTCCCGGGGAAGGTCTGCCCGTTCCATGATCTCGCCATCACGGTTGACAACTCCATTGTGTCCTCCTCCCAGAGCGCTAAGAACCTTGGCGTGATCCTGGACAACACCCTGTCGTTCTCAACTAACATCAAGGCGGTGGCCCGTTCCTGTAGGTTCATGCTCTACAACATCCGCAGAGTACGACCCTGCCTCACACAGGAAGCGGCGCAGGTCCTAATCCAGGCACTCGTCATCTCCCGTCTGGATTACTGCAACTCGCTGTTGGCTGGGCTCCCTGCCTGTGCCATTAAACCCTACAACTCATCCAGAACGCCGCAGCCCGTCTGGTGTTCAACCTTCCCAAGTTCTCTCACGTCACCCCGCTCCTCCGCTCTCTCCACTGGCTTCCAGTTGAAGCTCGCATCCGCTACAAGACCATGGTGCTTGCATACGGAGCTGTGAGGGGAACGGCACCTCAGTACCTCCAGGCTCTGATCAGGCCCTACACCCAAACAAGGGCACTGCGTTCATCCACCTCTGGCCTGCTCGCCTCCCTACCACTGAGGAAGTACAGTTCCCGCTCAGCCCAGTCAAAACTGTTCGCTGCTCTGGCCCCCCAATGGTGGAACAAACTCCCTCACGACGCCAGGACAGCGGAGTCAATCACCACCTTCCGGAGACACCTGAAACCCCACCTCTTTAAGGAATACCTAGGATAGGATAAAGTAATCCCCCCCTCCCCCTTAAAAGATTTAGATGCACTACTGTTCCACTGGATGTCATAAGGTGAATGCACCAATTTGTAAGACGCTCTGGATAAGAGCGTCTGCTAAATGACTTAAATGTAAATGTAAATGAAAATTACAGGCCTCTCATCTTTTTAAGTGGGAGAACTTGCACAATTGGTGGCTGACTAAATACACTGCTCAAAAAAATAAAGGGAACACTAAAATAACACATCCTAGATCTGAATGAATGAAATATTCTTATTAAATACTTTTTTCTTTACATAGTTGAATGTGCTGACAACAAAATCACATAAAAATGATCAATGGAAATCAAATTTATCAACCCATGGAGGTCTGGATTTGGAGTCACACTCAAAATTAAAGTGGAAAACCACACTACAGGCTGATCCAACTTTGATGTAATGTCCTTAAAACAAGTCAAAATGAGGCTCAGTAGTGTGTGTGGCCTCCACGTGCCTGTATGACATCCCTACAACGCCTGGGCATGCTCCTAATGAGGTGGCGGATGGTCTCCTGAGGGATCTCCTCCCAGACCTGGACTAAAGCATCCGCCAACTCCTAGACAGTCTGTGGTGCAACGTGGCGTTGGTGGAGGGAGCAAGACATGATGTCCCAGATGTGCTCAATGGGATTCAGGTCTGGGGAACGGGCGGGCCAGTCCATAGCATCAATGCCTTCCTCTTGCAGGAACTGCTGACACAATCCAGCCACATGAGGTCTAGCATTGTCTTGCATTAGGAGGAACCCAGGGCCAACCGCACCAGCATATGGTCTCACAAGGGGTCTGAAGATCTCATCTCGGTACCTAATGGCAGTCGTGCTTGCCAGAGGTAGCCTATGGAGGGCTGTGCGGCCCCCCAAAGAAATGCCACCCCACACCATGACTGACCCACTGCCAAACCGGTCATGCTGGAGGATGTTGCAGGCAGCAGAACGTTCTCCACGGCGTCTCCAAACTGTCACGTCTGTCAAATCAAATCAAATTTGATTTGTCACATACACATGGTTAGCAGATGTTAATGCGAGTGTAGCGAAATGCTTGTGCTTCTAGTTCCGACAATGCAGTAATAACCAACAAGTAATCTAACTAACAATTCCAAAACTACTGTCTTATACACAGTGTAAGGGGATAAAGAATATGTACATAAGGATATATGAATGGGTGATGGTACAGAGCAGCATAGGCAAGATACAGTAGGTGGTATCGAGTACAGTATATACATATGAGATGAGTATGTAAACAAAGTGGCATAGTTAAAGTGGCTAGTGATACATGTATTACGTAAGGATGCAGTAGATGATAGAGTACAGTATATACGTATGCATATGAGATGAATAATGTAGGGTAAGTAACATTATATTAGGTAGCATTGTTTAAAGTGGCTAGTGATATATTTACATCATTTCCCATCAATTTCCATTATTAAAGTGGCTGGAGTTGAGTCAGTGTCAGTGTCAGTGTGTTGGCAGCAGCCACTCAATGTTAGTGGTGGCTGTTTAACAGTCTGATGGCCTTGAGATAGAAGCTGTTTTTCAGTCTCTCGGTCCCAGCTTTGATGCACCTGTACTGACCTCGCCTTCTGGATGATAGCGGGGTGAACAGGCAGTGGCTCGGGTGTTTGATGTCCTTGATGATCTTTATGGCCTTCCTGTAACATCGGGTGGTGTAGGTGTCCTGGAGGGCAGGTAGTTTGCCCCCGGTGATGCGTTGTGCAGACCTCACTACCCTCTGGAGAGCCTTACGGTTGAGGGCGGAGCAGTTGCCGTACCAGGCGGTGATACAGCCCGCCAGGATGCTCTCGATTGTGCATCTGTAGAAGTTTGTGAGTGCTTTTGGTGACAAGCCGAATTTCTTCAGCCTCCTGAGGTTGAAGAGGCGCTGCTGCGCCTTCTTCACGATGCTGTCTGTGTGAGTGGACCAATTCAGTTTGTCTGTGATGTGTATGCCGAGGAACTTAAAACTTACTACCCTCTCCACTACTGTTCCATCGATGTGGATAGGGGGGTGTTCCCTCTGCTGTTTCCTGAAGTCCACAATCATCTCCTTAGTTTTGTTGACGTTGAGTGTGAGGTTGTTTTCCTGACACCACACTCCGAGGGCCCTCACCTCCTCCCTGTAGGCAGTCTTGTCGTTGTTGGTAATCAAGCCTACCACTGTTGTGTCGTCCGCAAACTTGATGATGGACTTGGAGGCATGCGTGGCCACGCAGTCGTGGGTGAACAGGGAGTACAGGAGAGGGCTCATAACGCACCCTTGTGGGGCCCCAGTGTTGAGGATCAGCGGGGAGGAGATGTTGTTGCCTACCCTCACCACCTGGGGGCGGCCCGTCAGGAAGTCCAGAACCCAGTTGCACAGGGCGGGGTCGAGATCCAGGGTCTCGAGCTTGATGACGAGCTTGGAGGGTACTATGGTGTTGAATGCCGAGCTGTAGTCGATGAACAGCATTCTCACATAGGTATTCCTCTTGTCCAGGTGGGTTAGGGCAGTGTGCAGTGTGGTTGAGATTGCATCGTCTGTGGACCTATTTGGGCGGTAAGCAAATTGGAGTGGGTCTAGGGTGTCAGGTAGGGTGGAGGTGATATGGTCCTTGACTAGTCTCTCAAAGCACTTCATGATGACGGAAGTGAGTGTAGTCGTTTAGCTCAGTTACCTTAGCTTTCTTGGGAACAGGAACAATGGTGGCCCTCTTGAAGCATGTGGGGACAGCAGACTGGTATAGGGATTGATTGAATATGTCCGTAAACACACCGGCCAGCTGGTCTGCGCATGCTCTGAGGGTGCGGCTGGGGATGCCGTCTGGGCCTGCAGCCTTGCGAGGGTTAACACGTTTAAATGTCTTACTCACCTCGGCTGCAGTGAAGGAGAGACCGCCTGTTTTCGTTGCAGGCCGTGTCAGTGGCACTGTATTGTCCTCAAAGCGGGCAAAAAAGTTATTTAGTCTGCCTGGGAGCAAGACATCCTGGTCCGTGACTGGGCTGGATTTCTTCTTGTAGTCCGTGATTGACTGTAGACCCTGCCACATGCCTCGTGTCTGAGCCGTTGAATTGAGATTCTACTTTGTCTCTGTACTGACGCTTAGCTTGTTTGATAGCCTTGCGGAGGGAATAGCTGCACTGTTTGTATTCGGTCATGTTACGACACCTTGCCCTGATTAAAAGCAGTGGTTCGCGCTTTCAGTTTCACGCGAATGCTGCCATCAATCCACGGTTTCTGGTTAGGGAATGTTTTAATCGTTGCTATGGGAACGACATATTCAACGCACGTTCTAATGAACTCGCACACCGAATCAGCGTATTCGTCAATATTGTTATCTGACGCAATACGAAACATATCCCAGTCCACGTGATGGAAGCAGTCTTGGAGTGTGGAGTCAGCTTGGTCGGACCAGCGTTGGACAGACCTCAGCGTGGGAGCCTCTTGTTTTAGTTTCTGTCTGTAGGCAGGGATCAACAAAATGGAGTCGTGGTCAGCTTTTCCGAAAGGGGGGCGGGGCAGGGCCTTATATGCGTTGCGGAAGTTAGAGTAACAATGATCCAAGGTTTTTCCACCCCTGGTTGCGCAATCGATATGCTGATAAAATTTAGGGAGTCTTGTTTTCAGATTAGCCTTGTTAAAATCCCCAGCTACAATGAATGCAGCCTCCGGATAAATGGTTTCCAGTTTGCAAAGAGTTAAATAAAGTTCGTTCAGAGCCATCGATGTGTCTGCTTGGGGGGGATATATACGGCTGTGATTATAATCGAAGAGAATTCTCTTGGTAGATAATGCGGTCTATATTTGATTGTGAGGAATTCTAAATCAGGTGAACAGAAGGATTTGAGTTCCTGTATGTTTCTTTCATCACACCATGTCTCATTAGCCATAAGGCATACGCCCCCGCCCCTCTTCTTACCAGAAAGATGTTCGTTTCTGTCGGCGTGATGCGTGGAGAAACCCGTTGGCTGCACCGCCTCGGATAGTCTCTCTCCAGTGAGCCATGTTTCCGTGAAGCAAAGAACGTTACAGTCTCTGATATCCCTCTGGAATGCTACCCTTGCTCGGATTTCATCAACCTTGTTGTCAAGAGACTGGACATTGGCAAGAAGAATGCTAGGGAGTGGTGCACGGTGTGCCCGTCTCCGGAGTCTGACCAGAAGACCGCCTCGTTTCCCTCTTTTTCGGAGTCGTTTTTTTGGGTCGCTGCATGGGATCCATTCCGTTGTCCTGTATGAAAGGCAGAACACAGGATCCGCGTCGCGAAAAACATATTCTTGGTCGTACTGATGGTGAGTTGACGCTGATCTTATATTCAGTAGTTCTCCTCGACTGTATGTAATGAAACCTAAGATGACCTGGGGTACTAATGTAAGAAATAAATAAAAATTCCCAACTGCATAGTTTCCTATGAACGCGAAGCGAGGCGGCCATCTCTGTCGGCGCCGGAAGTACAAAGTACATGTGCTCAGTGTGAACCTGCTTTCATCTGTGAAGAGCACAGGGCGCCAGTGGCGAATTTGCCAATCTTGGTGTTCTCTGGCAAATGCCAAACGTCCTGCACGTTGTTTGCCTGTAAGCACAACCCCCACCTGTGGACGTCAGGCCTTCATACCACCCTCATGGAGTCTGCTCAAACGGTCAGAAACAGACACATGCACATTTGTGGCCTGCTGGAGGTCATTTTGCAGGGCTCTGGCAGTGCTCCTCCTTGCACGAAGGTAGCGGTCCTGCTGCTGGGTTGTTGCCCTCCTACGGCCTCCTCCACGTCTCCTGATGTACTGGCCTGTCTCCTGGTAGCGCCTCCATGCTCTGGACACTACGCTGACAACACAGCAAACCTTCTTGCCACAATTCGCATTGATGTGCCATCCTGGATGAGCTGCACTACCTGAGCCACTTGTGTGGGTTGTAGACTCCGTCTCATGCTACCACTAGAGTGAAAGCACCGCCAGCATTAAAAAATGACCAAAACATCAGCCAGGAAGCATAGGAACTGAGAAGTGGTCTGTGGTCACCACCTGCAGAACCACTCCTTTATTGGGGGTGTCTTGCTAATTGCCTATAATTTCCACCTGTTGTCTATTCCATTTGCACAACAGCATGTGAAATTTATTGTCAATCAGTGTTGTTTCCTAAGTGGACAGTTTGATTTCACAGAAGTGTGATTGACTTGGAGTTGCATTGTGTTGTTTAAGTGTTCCCTTTAATTTTTGAGCAGTGTACTTTTTTGCCCCACTGTACATCATCCAGAACACACATTCTGTGCACGTATGTGCGTGTGTGTATACAGTATGTCACACAGACAAGTACACAGCTGGCTGCTGAGAGAAGGGACTTCCCCTCCAGGCGGAGACCACCTCTAACCCACTATCTACTTTGTCATCCTGTCAGGGTAACACACACACCACTTCCTCTGGAACCAAACAGCACACACTTTCTCTACTTCTCTCACATTACAGCTTTCTATTTCTCTCGATCAATACTTTCATGTCTTCATCTCTTCCCCACACACTCCCGTTTTCTCTCATTCACTCTCTCTCAGTCTTTCATCACCACTTCTCCATCATCTACTACACTGGAACACCTTTAAACAGGTCAACATTCACAAGGCTGCGGGGACAGTTGGATTACCAGGACGTTTACTCTGGTCATGTGCTGACCAACTGGCAGGTGTCTTCAATGGCATTTTCAACATGTCCCTGATTGAGTCTGTAATACCAACATGTTTCAAGCAGACCAACATAGTCCCTGTGCCCAAGAACACGAAGGCAATCTGCCTAAATGACTACAAACCCGTAGCACTCACGTCCGTAGCCATGAAGTGCTTTGAAAGGCTGGTCATGGCTCACATCAATACCATTATCCCAGAAACCCTAGACCCACTCCAATTTGCATACCGCCCCAACAGATCCACAGATGATGCACTCTATTGCACTCCACACTGCACTTTCCCACCTGGACAAAAGGAAAACCTACATGAGAATGCTATTCATTGACAACAGCTCAGCTTTCAACACCATAGTACCCTCAAAGCTCATCACTAAGCTTAGGATCCTGGGACTAAACACCTCCCTCTGCAACTGGATCCTGGACTTCCTGACGGGCCGCCCCCAGGAGGCGAGGGTAGGAAGCAACACATCTGCCACGCTGATCCGCAACACAGGAGCCCCTCAGGGGTGCGTGCCCAGTCCCTTCCTGTACTCCCTGTTCACCCACGACTGCATGGTCAGGCACGACTCCAACACCGTCATTAAGTTTGCAGACGACACGACTGTGGTAGGCCCGATCACCGACGAGACCGCCTATAGGGAGGTCAGAAACCTGGCCGGGTGGTGCCAGAATAACAACCTATCCCTCAACGTAACCAAGACAAAGTAGATGATTGTGGACTACAGGAAAAGGAGGACCGAGCACGCCCCCATTCTCATCGACGGGGCTGTAGTGGTTGAGGCAGGTTGAGAGCTTCAAGTTCCACATCACCAACAAACTAGAATGGTGTCCACATCACCAACAAACCAAACACACCAAGACAGTCGTGTAGAGGGCACGACAAAGCCTATTCCCCCTCAGGAAACTAAAAAGATGTGGCATGGGTCCTGAGATCCTCAAAAAGTTCTGCAAGCGGTACCGGAGCATCATGTCTAGGACAAAAAAGCTTCAACAGTTTTTACCCCCAAGCCATAAGACTCCTGAACAGGTAACCAAATGGCTACCCAGACTATTTGCATTGTGTGCCTCCCCCCCAAGCCCTCTTTTACACTGCTGCTACTCTGTTTATCATATATGCAGTCACTTTAACCATATCTACATACTACCTCAATCAGCCCGACTAATCAGCGCGCCCGCACATAGCCCGGTTAGCCTATCTGCATTGTGTCCCGCCATACACCAACCCCTCTTTTACCCTACTGCTACTCTGTTTATCATATATGCATAGTCACTTTAACCATATCTACATACTACCTCAATCAGCCCGACTAACCGGTGCCTGTATATAGCTAGCTACTGTTTATTTTTTTAACTTACCCATTGTTCACCTATTACCTTTTTTGCACGATTGGTTAGAGCCTGGAAGTAAGCATTTCACTGCAAGGTGTTGTATTCTGTACACGTGACAAATAAACTTTGATTTGGAACACACTACAAGTTTTTTATTTATGTATATAACCTTAATTTAACTAGGCACGTCAGTTAAGAACAAATTCTTATTTACAATGACGACCTACCAAAAGGCCTCCTGCTGGGATTAAAAATAAAATACAAATATAGGACAAAACCCACATCACAACAAGAGACACCACAACACTACATAAAGAGAGACATAAGACAACAACGTAGCATGGCAGCAACACATGAAACACATGAGAGCATGGAGCCTAAAACTATCATAGAACACTACCCAATGCTGTAGTGCAGCAGTACCATGGCTGCTAGGTAGGTAACCCTCTGATGTGAATAATGCTGTGCGGTCCTAGTCCTACTCTGCCCCCCCGCCCCCAAAGTCCAACAATGTACACCTCCCCACCGATCACCCCACCCCAGTTCTACCCTGCCACCACCCACCCCACTTCAGTCCTGCCATGTCTCCCCCACCCCCCGTCCTGTCCCTATCCTGTGCAGAGGGAAGGTCTCTGTTATTACTAACTGCTTTGTGTAGTCGAGCCACCGCGCTATATCCCACAATGACAGAGGAACTAGTTTAAACCAGCAGGGACTAGGGGGGCTCATGTCTAATGAGCACAAACTACAGCAGCCTCCCCACCACACACACACACACGTTTGGTGAAATCCCTGGACCAGTTTCCTTCTCCTCTGGCAACTGAGTTAGGAAGAAGACGTGTATCTTTGTCTTGACTGGGTGTATTGATAGTGTTATTAAAGTGTTATTAATAACTTCACCATACTCAAAGAGATATTCAATGTCTGCTTTTTTATTTTTACCTCCCTGATCGTTGTGGTTGAATCTGTTTTAAATGCATTGCTCAACTGAGGGACCTTACAGCTAATTGTATGTGTGAGGTACAGAGATGAGGTATGTATTTGGATTTGTTTAACACTTTTTTGGTTACTACATGATTCCATATGTGTTATTTCATAGTTTGGATGTCTTTACTATTATTCTACAACGTAGAACATTGTAATGAACATAAAAAGAAAAACCCTGGAATGAGTAGGTGTCCAAACTTTCAACTGGTACTGTATATGTAACAGAACATGGAACAGTAGGAAACTGTCTATATGTGAAAAGTTTCTGTAAAGGTTCAAGTTGAACTTGTAGACATCCAGAATGAGAGAACAGAATGCCTAGTGAAACAGGCATGCACTGACTAACAGTGAGGGGAACAGGACATGTTGGCCTACTATACAGCCATACTGCTAGAGGTTTGAGACAAACATGCCCAAGCATGTCACACACAACGTAAACAACTGACAGCAATCTGGTGGGGATGGAATCAACAGCTCTACAAGCCAGCATGCACAGACAAGAGTGAACAACAGCTATTCTCACAAACACAACACAGGAGGGAGCTGACAACATGGGGGATAGTGACTGGGGGGGGGGGGGGTGTTGCATACTGTATGGAGGCTGGTTAAGTGACATAAGGATGGAGAGGTTGTGTTGCATACTGTATGGAGGCTGGTTAAGTGACATAAGGATGGGGAGGTTGTGTTGCATACTGTATGGTGGCTGGTTAAGTGACATAAGGATGGGGAGGTTGTGTTGCATACTGTATGGAGGCTGGTTAAGTGACATAAGGATGGGGAGGTTGTGTTGCATACTGTATGGTGGCTGGTTAAGTGACATAAGGATGGGGAGGTTGTGTTGCATACTGTATGGAGGCTGGTTAAGTGACATAAGGATGGAGAGGTTGTGTTGCATACCGTATGGTGGCTGGTTAAGTGACATAAGGATGGGGAGGTTGTGTTGCATACTGTATGGTGGCTGGTTAAGTGACATAAGGATGGGGAGGTTGTGTTGCATACTGTATGGAGGCTGGTTAAGTGACATAAGGATGGGGAGGTTGTGTTGCATACCGTATGGTGGCTGGTTAAGTGACATAAGGACGGGGGGGGGGGGTTGTGTTGCATACTGTAAGGTGGCTGGTTAAGTGACAAGGATGGGGGGGGGTTGTGTTGCATACAGTAAGGTGGCTGGTTAAGTGACATAAGGATGGGGAGGTTGTGTTGCATACTGTATGGAGGCTGGTTAAGTGACATAAGGATGGGGAGGTTGTGTTGCATACTGTATGGAGGCTGGTTAAGTGACATAAGGATGGGGGGGTTGTGTTGCATACTGTATGGAGGCTGGTTAAGTGACATAAGGAAGGGGAGGTTGTGTTGCATACTGTATGGAGGCTGGTTAAGTGACATAAGGATGGGGAGGTTGTGTTGCATACTGTATGGAGGCTGGTTAAGTGACATAAGGATGGGGAGGTTGTGTTGCATACTGTATGGAGGCTGGTTAAGTGACATAAGGATGGGGGGGTTGTGTTGCATACTGTATGGAGGCTGGTTAAGTGACATAAGGATGGGGAGGTTGTGTTGCATACTGTATGGTGGCTGGTTAAGTGACATAAGGATGGGGAGGTTGTGTTGCATACTGTATGGAGGCTGGTTAAGTGACATAAGGATGGGGAGGTTGTGTTGCATACTGTATGGGGGCTGGTTAAGTGACATAAGGATGGAGAGGTTGTGTTGCATACCGTATGGTGGCTGGTTAAGTGACATAAGGATGGGGAGGTTGTGTTGCATACTGTATGGTGGCTGGTTAAGTGACATAAGGATGGGGAGGTTGTGTTGCATACCGTATGGTGGCTGGTTAAGTGACATAAGGACGGGGGGTTGTGTTGCATACTGTAAGGTGGCTGGTTAAGTGACAAGGATGGGGGGGGGGTTGTGTTGCATACTGTAAGGTGGCTGGTTAAGTGACAAGGATGGGGGGGTTGTGTTGCATACTGTATGGAGGCTGGTTAAGTGACATAAGAATACTCAGTCACTAAGTAGTCCCCTAAACCAGTGGTTCCCAAACTGTGGGGCACATGAGGGGTTGGCAGGGGGGGGCGCGAGTCTATTTATAACTTGTTAGAAATGTCCAGATCAACTAGCCAATGTCACCTAACGACATTTGTTTTTTCCCCCATAGATAGTTGTAATTTTTTTGTCACTCAAATGTCACATGAACACATGACATGGCAAAATGTGTAGAATTGAAGGAAATGTTCTTTGCACCCCATGACAAAATGTGTAGAATTGAAGGAAATGTTCTTTGCACCCCATGACAAAATGTGTAGAATTGAAAGGAAATTTTCTTTTCACCCCATGACAAAATGTGTAGAATTGAAGGAAATAAGCTTCAACCCTGCCTAATTATCTCCACCAACAAGAGGGTTGTGAGGGTTTGTGTCGTGAACAGTGTTTGTGCCCACAGAAATAGACAGGGCACAGGATGTTCCCCAATGTTGGAAGGGGGGCCCACAAGTGAAGAAGTTTGGGAATGAATGCTCTAAACCACAACCACCTTGGGAGAGAACTTCCATTCGCCATCTGCGCCCATTCAACAGACATTTTTAGGCTTACAATTTTGTTTTGATTATTGCTTGAACAGTCGTTTAGATTATATTTAATTGTGATGGTTGCAAAAACACCTACTTTGGACAGATCAGTTATTAGCAAGAACGCTAACGCTCATTGACATAGGCTGGTAGCAAAGCTAGCCAAAGAGCATTTTAAAAGTTTAAGTGATTCTTAAGTATAATGCAGGACATTCATATCAGCCTTACAAACCAATTAGAATGCAAAAAGTGTGTGAAATGCACCCATAAAAAAAAAAAATGATCGGGGGGGAGGGAATTATCCATACAGTACAGGATATCCTTTTTGACGATATCATATCGACAATGTTATTTTGGTGCTAGTTGGCTGTACCTGCACACCTTCATAGCTTGTTCACCATGTTAATTAGGAAGCCAATTTGTTTTCAGCACTTTTATTTCCATGACTGATCAAAACGTTCTCATGGCTTCTCTTGTTCCTCTGCAGCAGACATATGGTGAGAAATATGTTTGGAACATCGAATCGCAATAAAATCAGTTTCGAATTGCAATACATATAGAATTGAGAATCGCAAAACATATCGTATCGTCACTAAAGTATTGTGATAATATCGTATTGTGATGTCACTGGAAATTCCCAGCCCTATAAGCAACATGGAAAATGGATGTGTGTTTTACCCCCACAGTGGGGACATTGTGAATAGCAGCTCAGACTATGAGAGTTATGGTCTCCTGGCTCCACCTTTAGCCTTGGTCACATTGGCAAGAAGTGCTCTGTGAAAAATATGCGCACAGAAACATGCGCACACACCCCCTTTACACACCCCTGCATGCGATCCAAAGGGTTTTTAATAGCTATCAATAACACATACCACTCTCTCACACACACACACTTGGGAAGTGGTAAACAAGGATGGGTTGACACGGTGCTTCTCCACTTTCATAACACTAGTGGCACACATCCCCGCCCCTGACCTGGTTTATGTGAACAACACACACACACACACGACAGAGAACACAAAGGTATGCAATAATATGCACATATGAGCAAGCACATACACAATGATACATAGTGGCAAACCTATTCTGGTGTATAGAGACCAGAACCGCTCAGCTGCCTATGACCCAGGACTAACCAATCCAGTCCCTCTCAGAACAGTCTGTTCTTAAAGAAAGACGGATGAATTTCCTAGATATTGGAACAAGGCCAAAATCTCCCTATATCTCACTCCGATTTCAAAATAAGACCTGAACAGGCCTTGACCCCACCATCACCCCTGAGTCTATGAACACCAGCAATAGATAACCAGAAAGCAGGTCCACTCACAGTCTCTGTTCTGGTCAGGAGCCCCTCCACAAACCTACTGTACCAGACCTACTGTACCAGACCCACCAAATATTCTAGGCCACTATTCTTAAGATTTATTTTAAAAAGTGTATGGAAAATTAAACACTATTATACAGTATCTTGATAAGTATTCAACCTGAGTCAAGACATACTATTTTTAGAATCACCTTTGCAATGATTACATCTGTTAGTCTTATTGGGTAAGAGCTTTGCACACCTGGACTGTACAATATTTTCCCATTATTATTTTCATAATTCTCCAAGCTCTGTCAAGTTGGTTGTTGATCATTGCTAGACAGCCATTTTTAAGTGGTGGATTCTCAAGCTGATTTAAGTCAAAACTGTAACTAGGCCACTCAGGAACATTCAATGTTGTCTTGGTAAGCAACTCTGGTGTATACTTACTTGGGCTTGAGTTTTAGGTTATTTTCCTGCTGAAAGGTGAATTTGTTTCCCAGTGTCTGTTGGAAAGTGGAGTGAACCAGGTTTTCCTCTAGGATTTTGCCTGTGCGTAGCGCCATTCAGTTTCTTCCAGCCTAAAAAAAAAAAAAAAACTCCCTAGTCTTTGCCAATGACAAGCATTCCCATAACAAGATGCAGCCACCAGTATGCTTGAAAATACTAAGAGTGGTACTCCGTGATGTGTTGAGTTTGCCCCAAACATAATGTTTTGTTTTCAGGACCAACAAAAATATTTGTTTTCCAATTTGTTTTGCAGTACTAATTTAGTGCCTTATTGGGAAAGGGAATCGCAAACAGGATACACGTTTAGGAATACTTTTCTTCTATACAGGCTTCTTTACTACACTCTGTCAATTTGGTTAGTATTGTAGAGTAACTAGAATGTTGTTGATCTATCCTTAGTTCTATCACAGCCATTTAAAATCACCATTGGCAATTTTCTTTTAGGAAGGAGACCTGAATCTTTATAGTAACTGGGTGTATTGATACACCATCCAAAGTGTTATTAATAACTTTACCATACTCAGTGATTTTCAATGTCTGATTTTTTTTTTTTTTTACCTCCCTGTTTGAAATTCACTGCTCAACTGAGGGACCTTAAAGATAACTGTGTGTGAGGTACAGAGATCAGGTAGTCATTCAAATATCAAATGAACCACTATTATTGCACACTGAGTAAGTACATGGAACCTATGTGACTTGTTAAGCAACATTTGTACTCATGTATGCTTGCCATAACAAAAAGGGTCAAGACTTATCTTTTGTAATTAATTTGTAAACATTTATAAAAACAAAATTCCACTGTGACATTACGGGGTATGGTGTGTAGATCAATGACACAAAATCTAAATGTAATCCATTTTAAATTCACGTTGTAACAACACAATGTTTGAATACTTTCTGAAGGCACTGTAAGTTGACAGATTGACACTTGAATAGCAGGCGGTGATTCATGTCTGTTGGTTACACAGTTGGGCTATTCAACCACAAAAACAAGTCAACATCGTTAGCATTATTGCAGCTATGAAGATGTTGCTTTTTCTATCTAAACAAAGATCTACTGTGTGTGTACGGAGTTATTTAAGTCCAAGTTGTTGGCCAACCTTTTAAAAAAGGGGAAACAACACGCCCCCAGTTGAGCACAGGGGCCCATAAATACTGCTGACTAAATAAGGTTGGCCTGGTTTCGCTCTCTCTCTCACACACACACACACACACACACACACACACACACACACACACACACACTTCCTAGAAGTTTTTGAAAATGGTTCAATGGATGTTTTCGAGAATCCCATATCCAATCTACACCCCCCCCCCCCCTCCCTCCTATATGTCACCCCTCCCTTGACTGTTAGTTATGTTTCTTGCAGAACACAAACAGATTCTAGGAGGTGTGTCTGCATCTGGCCAATGACAGCCAGATCAGGCTGTGTGTCTGAGCCAATGGGAGCGGCTGAGGGGGAGGAGCGAGCTTGTTGTTTTGCTGCTCTCTCTGTTCTCTCACTGTTTTCTGCAAGTCTTCAGGATGATGGATGGAGAGAATAAAGGAGAGGTCAGAACTTAGTATTAATAGGAACTGGATGCATGCCTGCAGAAGGGAGGAGACTCAGACACACACACACAAATCCTCTCTTAACACACAGTGTCCAGAGTTACTGAGTAAGCTGATGTCAGGGTGTGGAGGGCTCATAACAGATGTGTTCAGCACACTGCCATGATGAGGCATCACCAGCTCGACAACCACCTCAGAAAAGGACACTGTACATCCCACAGAAAACATCTTAACACACACACACAAAATAACAAACATCCCTCTCTCAGCAGTTACTTCCCTCGTCCCTCTCCACAGTTGATTTATGTAATAGAAAGTCATTACAGGAAGAGCCCTCAAAATATTTGAGTGTTCCTTGAAACTGACCCCAAATCTGTTCCAAAAAAGTATTCTCATGAGCATAACAAACCTTAATTCCACAGATGTTATTAAATGACAACATAAATGATCCAATATGACAACTAGCTTGCTACAGGCGAAACCAAAAAGACTTGGTTGTTCTGTTATGTGTGTGTTTGCATTTGCTGAGAGAACTGATGAGAGGAGAAATATTAGTGAGGAAAGAATGGGTGATGACAGCATGTTTCTCAGATGGCCACCTGTACACAGAAACACACATGCAGTGCATTCGGAAAGTATTCAGACCACTTGACTTCTTCCATTACGGCCTTATTCTAAAATTGATTAAATAAAAATTGTTCCTCAATCTATCATTCTTAAATAGAAGAAATAGAAGAAGTTCGGAACCACTGAGACTCCTAGAGCTGGACGCCCGGCCAAACTGAGCAAATCAGGGGAGAAGGGCCTTGGTAACCTCACTGACCAAGGACCTAATGGTCACTCTAACAGAGCTCCAGAGTTCCTATTGATGAGATGGGAGAACCATCCAGAAGGACAACCATCTCTGCAGCACTCCACCAAATCAGGCCTTTACGTTAGTGGCCAGACGGAAGGCACGCCTCAGTGAATGGCACATGACAGCCCACTTGGAGTATGCCAAAAGGCACCTAAAGGAAAGGACTCTCAGACCAAGATAAACCAGATTCTTTGGTCTGATGAAACCAAGATGGAACCCTTTGGCCTGAATGCCAAGCGTAATGTCTGGAGGAAACCTGGCACCACCCCTATGGTGAAGCATGGTGGCGACAGCATCATGCTGTTGGGAAGTGGTTCAGCGGCAGGGTCTGGGAGACTAGTCAGGATCGTGGGAAAGATGAACAGAGCAAAGTACAGAGAGATCCTTGATGAAAACCTACTCCAGAGTGTTCAGGACCTCAGACTGGGGCAAAGGTTCACCTTCCAACAGGACAACAACCCTAAGCACACAGCCAAGACAGCACAGGAGTGGCTTCGGGACAAGTCTCAATGTGCTTGAGTGGCCCAGCCAGAGCCTGGACTTGAACCAGATCTTAACATTTCTGGAGGGACCTGAAAATAGCTCTGCAGCGACACTTCTCATCCAACCTGACAGAGCTTGAGAGGATCTGTAGAGAAGAATGAGTGAAACAGGCGTGCCAAGCTTGTTGCGTCATACCCAAGAAGACTCAAGGCTGTAATCGTTGCCAAGAAAGTACTGAGTAAAGGGTCTGTATTCGTATTCGATTTCAGTTTATTAAAAAAAACGATTTGATCCATTTTAGAGTGAGGCTGTAACGTCACAAAATGTGGAAAAAGTCAGTGTCCGAATACACTGTACGCAGTACTGAAGCTGGCTAGCTTTATAAATCGAATAGATCTAACTTGCGTCATAGGATACCCCTCTGGTTTCATAAGGGGTTCAGTTCCGTGTGTGTTGACTGCAACAACAACTGAGAAACACAGACAAGGTGTGGCACGCTGCCAACAAATGATAGATTAGAGCAGGAAAAGTTGTTTTTCCTTCTCTCTATAGGTCTCAGCCTGCCCTGTCCGAGCAATCCTCAGAAACTATTTTCCTCCCTCTCCTTTCATCTCCTTTTCTGTGCCTCTCCCGAGATCTTTCTGCCGGACTAGATTTTTTATTTCCCTCCCTCTACTCGGTTATATCCTATTAAACTTTTCATTCCACTTCCTCTTTTGCTGTCTGTATCTCACTTGCCCCTCTCGTCAGCCTCCATGCTCCTCCTTCTCCTCTCCCTGTGCCATCACTACACGACAAACAGCATTGTTTCCAAACATTTTCAGCCTAATGTAAACTTTGTCCTCCGAGATCTGAAATGGAATTTTGAACCCGGCCTAGTTCTGATGCTCTGTTGTGAACACCAGTTACATAAGCCCGCAGTAAGCCTTCACACCCACTATAAAGCTCTTACAAAGCTCCACTGTTCACCACCTCAGCATTAGAACCAGCACCACCTAATCAATCCATGATGACATGGGTTGGATGCAGTCTCTCTCGTCTTCTTTGAGGATGGATGCCTGTCATATTCCATTCCTGAACTTGTCATCAATTGTAGGATATAGGGCCGATCCATACAAACTGTAGAATATCCATGGGGAAACTCACTACACTAGTCTGTACTTTCAAGCGCTTGATGTAACATCAATCATGATCAGTGGTGGTGTCACAAATTCTACACATGTTCACCACCTCTACCAGCTCAGCTAAAATCCAGGCCATCTGTGGACAAATAATATGACAAACTGAAGGGATTTCTCTAGTGTGGTCATGGTTAGGATAGGACAAAGAGGGTTTGGTTTAAGATAAAGCCCTGCTTAACCACCTAAGACTTTAAAACCTGTGTATTCACACAATGTTCTCTAGATAACTACCGGTCTCACGCTCTCAGACAAAAATGATAAGACATGCCATCCTGATGACTGTGCAGTAACAGTATGTACTGTAGCTAAGAGTAGGTCAGTCGTCGTGCCGACAGTGGTGTGAGGTAATCTGTGCATTACTTGAGTGGTTGACTGGTGGAGCCGAGGGCGTGTCGTGTTGTGAGGGACCCGGGACTCAAACACAGAGGGAGAAAGAACATGATGAACAGGATGTTATGTTACCTCAGTAATGGCTGTCCGGTTCATCATCATCAGTTAGAATCAGGGATAGAGACCCGAGTCAGACTTTCTGCTATGTTTAAAACTGATCACCTACTGCTAGGACATCAGCGCTAGTGGTACACACACACACACACACAAAATAAACAACTAGCATGAGTGGATGTGAAAGAATAGGCAATCAACAGATCCTCAAATACGTACACACACGTGTTTCATACCGCTGAGACGTGGTTTCCGTAATCCCCCCCTCTCGTCTTCACATTTTTAATAACCGCTGACTTTAGAAAAGAGGAACACTCATATTTCCTCTTTCAAAAAGAAACACGTGTGGGTTCTGTCTACTTGGGCACATGTCATAGAGACATCACTCCCGTGTGCCACCACCCAGTCTAGTGTAGGGTAGGGAGGTCCCAAGGATAGCACTGACCATTTTGGTACAGTGTCAGATGTCCCACGCTCCACTCACACAACAAACACTGAGAAAGACTGGAGGAAAAATACTGAACAACAACATCCATATTAAGGCAAAGTCTTTAGTGTTTCAAGGCTTAGGCCTACAGAAAGGTGAGAGCATGTCACTGTGCAGAGTACAATCCCTTCAAGGGCTTATAGACCAAGCCTTAGACAGTAGACAAACACAAGGATCAATCTAAGAGACCGTGAACTTGAAATTTAGCAAGTCGTATTGTCTGAATGAGTAGTTCTCCCCTTCTCACTCACACACACAGGGCCGTTTCCCAGTCACAGATTAAGCCTAGTATTGAACTAAGAAGATTCTGGGAAACCAGCCCTCTGTACACGACCAGTCAAAAGTTTTAGAACACCTACTCATTCAAGGTTTGTCCTTTATTTTTACTACTTCCTACATTGTAGAATTATAGTTTAGACAAACTATGAAATAACACATATGGAATCATGTAGTAACCAAAAAAAGTGTTAAATCTAAATAGATTTTATATTTGAGATTCTTCAAAGTCTTGCTGACAGCTTTGCACACTCTTGGCATGGGCTCCGATATATGTTTAAGTTTGAAACGATCCGGTGAGATTCGGTTTGATTAGAGAACGAATCGATGTGATTCAGTGCTATACGATTCGATGCACTAACATTTGTTGCAAACACACATTTATTTTCCATTCTAAATTAAAATCTGCTGAAGATGAAGCCTATGAGCTGGGCCTCTCTGAGCTGATGTGTGTGTGTGTGTGTGTGTGTGTGTGTGTGTGTGTAAATGACGTATACTATGTAGGCACCTGATCTGAGCCATAAGGGAGATTAGACATCTACCACCCCACTACCACTATCAGATTAGAGCCATAAGGGAGATTAGACATCTACCAACCCACTACCAGATTAGAGATCTACCACTATCAGATTACAGACAATGTAGCCTGTTTTTAGTCCCCCACTTTGGTTCTGAAATCACCATCACCCACTAATTAACTTTTTGCAGGTTAAGTGTTTGAGTTAGTAATGCATCAATAGTTATAGTTTACAAATTAGTTCCGATATAGCCAATGAAAATATAGCACAATTTTGGATTACACTCCCAATCAAATGGCTATGACCTTTCTGAAGATTAGTTGGCTTCTTTTCTCCTCTCGCTTTGGGCTTGCAGTGTGCCGCACAAACGGGATTCCTCATTATTAAATGATCAACTTCACCCTGTATATCGAAAAATGACCATATACACTGACGTTTAAAGCAAAACTACCATCTGCTGATGGTAAACCTGAACAATCAGAATACAATCTATTGTAAGCCCTGTTCAGCAGGTATATCCAGATGGGAGTTGTCTCCAGTAGGTTACGTTTATTCCGCTAAAACATCATTTTCAACAGCACACAGATAAGAACAACCACCTAGCAAAGGACATAGGTTGTCACTCAACAAATAAAGCTTAATATTGCGCAGGCCATTTTAGCATTTGAATGCTGAAGGTGCCGTGCAGATGTGCAAGATCAGGAACAGGCTGCCTACCTGGCGTTGGTCAGCGTGAGAAGCTGGGCACAGTGCGCAGTTTGACTAGGCTACTGATTTCCCTAGGGTTGTGCGGAATGAAAAATGACTTGTACATCAATGACTGTCAACACAGTTACATGCTTAGTTCAACACTGAAGGAGAGGACCCTTTGGTTATCACAAAATATGAGGTACGTTTGGAAGGTAGAAAGAAAGTAATATGAGCAAAACATTTGTGGCAGAGTTACCTGGCAGAGTTACCACAGAACCAGGACCCCTAAAGCACACTTGACACCCTCACTGTGTGCATACTTGAACTAGACCTACATAAGGGCCAAAGAAAAGAGATCACCAAATAACACCCAGCCTAGGCCCTAAATAATAAACCAGGCACCAGATTTACTATCAAGCTTCAGACCATCCAATATATGCAGGGATGTAATCAACACACCAAGCCCATCAGCTCCTGACTCCTGAACAAGAGCTAGGCTAAATCCCAGTCAGAGGCCTTGGAGTTGCTAACCAATACAGTCACCATCAGCATGGGGTCTGGAGACCAGCCATTGACCTATTCATGCTTTGCCACCTGATCCTTAGATGCCTCTCAAGCATGTATGTCTTACAAGATAGACAAAAGATACCGTACACATACCCAGAGAGAGAGGATGAGAGAGAAAGACACAGGGGATGTTTGTTCCTTGGCAGTAAGGAGAATTTTTTTTTTTTTAATAAAAAAAAATAAAACAGGCATTGCTTGCATTCAGTTCAGTGCATGGAAAATTCCAGGTCTTGCCAGAGCATGGGGGTGAAGAGTGGATGTCTGGCACCCTCTAGTGTACATATATACTATGCTACATATTATTGTAGTGGTGTAAGCCTAAATATTATAATGGTTTGGTTATGTCTAAAGAATACAATGTGGAATTTGAAATCCAGTAAAAAGAATGTGGAAATCTATTTTTATTTTAAATCCATGGTGCATTGGAGTTGCTAACCAATATAGTCAACATCAGAATGGGGTCTGGAGACCAGCCATTGACCTATTCATGCTTTGCCACCTGATCCTTAGATGCCTCTCAAGCATGTATGTCTTACAAGATAGACAAAGATACCGTACACATACCCAGAGAGAGAAAGACACAGGGGATGTTTGTTCCTAGGATCCTACAATTGTTCATTCATGCATTCAATCAAATTAAATCGACAACAGGTGGGCTGCAATCTGATCTTTGTCAAACAGCTTGGGACTAAAAACATTGCAGTGTGGGTAGCTGTGTGTACCCTTGCTGCAATGACTACAATTTTATTCTGCAGGATGGTGGGAGGGTGTGTGTCTCTTTCTCCATGCCTTTCTGTATCCCTCGATCTCTCTCTCATTCCCCTTCCATCGCTTTCTCTGTGTGTGGGTGAGAGAGGGGTGTGCACTGCACTGCAGTTGTGGGGTTCTGGTAGTTTTCCACTGGAGGTAGTTGACTGAATACAGAGAGACATTTAGTTCAGTGCTGTTAACCCTTCTCTATCCCTCTTCTCACTCTCCTTTATTTATACATTCTCTTATTTTGCTCTCTCCTTTTAATTCTTCCTCTTTCTATCCCCCGCTCTTCTGCCAGAAATAAGCCCAGGCCAGCCTCTTGGTAACAGTGCCAACTGGCCACCCTATCATGTCCCTCATACCACTGGTGCCATGGTGACTGCCCGCTCTCTGTAACACCCCATTCACCCACCTCAGCCTCCCTCCCCCCACGACAGTATTAAAAGCACTATGGCTAACCATTACGAGAGGAATAGAGAAGGAGAACACAAAACAGTCCAGCAATCAGAAATACATATACTCAGGTCTTTAATATTATAGTAAACTGTGCTGGTATGTAGTGGATAAGAAGAGCGTTTAATATTTTCAGTCAATCCCATTGGCTTAATGACCTAGTTCCACATTTAGCACAGCACCGCCCCCGTAGTCTGCAATGGCACAGCAAAGGTGGGATGCATTGTGGGACTCAGGAAGGGGGTGTCTTCGATGGTTGGATTTTGTGTGTGTGGCGGTGCCCTTTTGACGACATTGCTATTGTTACGCACGTTCAGAATATAGATCAAGGCATGCAGACAGGAGCATTGGATGTGAAAAACCCACTTATTAGATTATGGTTAATTAACATGAAACGTGAACACATTTCAGCATACAAAAAAAGCTTTCTACATGCAGGTACAGCAGCCTACATCTGTCAGTACATCTGCCAGATGATCTGATGACAACCCGCTTAGTCTACTGGTCTGGCATCCTGAGAAACAGCCCCATCTCCCACAGGCCAAGCAGTCCCGCTACCAGGCAGCCCAACCCCCTCAGTCCCGCTACCAGGCTGCCCAACCCCCTCAGTCCCGCTACCAGGCTTCCCAACCCCCTCAGTCCCGCTACCAGGCTGCCCAACCCCCTCAGTCCCGCTACCAGGCTGCCCAACCCCCTCAGTCCCGCTACCAGGCTGCCCAACCCCCTCAGTCCCGCTACCAGGCTGCCCAACCCCTCAGTCCCGCTACCAGGCTGCCCAACCCCCTCAGTCCCGCTACCAGGCTGCCCAACCCCTCAGTCCCGCTACCAGGCTGCCCAACCCCCTCAGTCCCGCTACCAGGCAACCCAAACCCCTCAGTACCGCTACCAGGCAGGCCCAGCAGGCAGCCAGCTGTAAATACAGGGTTTTAGATATCTCTATCCCATTCTACATAGAGAAACGGGGAAAGGGAGAGAGCATCTCTGTGTGGTTACTGTGCCAAAGGTCGCTGCTGCCTGCAGCCTCTCGCTTTCTCTCCCCCCACCATGCAATTTGTCTGCTCTTAAACGAGGTCAATCTCCCATAATCCAGGACAGGGCTCAGAACTGCGACCAGAACACTTGCATTTGTGACCCTTTGACTTGGCAGTGCGACCACAACTTTTAATATAGCCGGTCAAGTTAGTTTTGGGTTCACAATGTTAAACGTTTCATTAACAAGATTTACTCAAACAGTGATGGGTACGAAACCAGGTATTCAAAAAGTTTAGTCCGAAGTCTTGGTTAAATCTTCGCAATGCGCATTTCAGTCATCATGCACGATTGAATTATAATTTCTAAAGGCTTTCCCCAATAATCTTCCCAATTAAATGTTGACTGCAAAGTAGGGCTACCTGGCAGAATGATATCAGAATGATGTATCAATCGCGGGGCATTTGTTCATCAAACTCACATGTCGCCTACACTGTATATGGTAGCCACTGGCATAGCACACCCCCACAGCCCCCTGGAGGTCGGGCCCCCCAGATAGCATATCAACATGTCATTCATTTTTTTTAATTAAAGGAAATTACCTTTAAACTGCAACATTTTCTCCCAGCCTCTTGACAAAATGTACAAAATAGCATGAGACTAGCTATAAAACCTACAGTACAAACACAAAGCTAGCCAAACAACTCTTGCTAGGTGGACAATTGATTTAAAAGGGTAACTACACCCTGCACCTTTATTTTATTTATTGTTGCCAGACTTGTGATTGAGAGTGAAAACCTGACAAAAAAAAAAAACTAGGAAAACTAGTAAAAATTGAATTTACCAAAAGATCAAACTGATTTTATAGGGCCCTACAACTATAGAATGACTGTTCAAAAATCACTAACAATAACACGCTTTTTCAAGTTTAATGTAAATATGATATTGTCAAGTTCAAATGTAATTGTGTGTGTTTGAAGGAAAGGTCATTATAGGCTATAAGCTACTTGCTCAGCCCACAAAGTAAATATAACATAAAATGATGCGAGCATCCCGGGCCAGTATTCTTTTCATTCAGGCCTGTGACAAATGTATCTGAATGTCAAGCCCTACAAGGGCATACTAATTTAATATTGCGTTGCACCCCCTTTTGCCTTTAGAACAGACTCAATTCATCGGGGCATGGACTCTACAAGGTGGAGAAAGCATTCCATAGGGATGTTGGCCCATATTGACTCCAATACTTCCCACAGTTGTTTCAAGTTGGCAGGATGTCTTTTGGGTGGCAGACCATTCTTGATACACACAGGAAACTGTTTAGCGTGAAAAACCCAGCATTGTTGCAGTTCTTGACACACCATACCCCATTCAAAAGGCACTTCAATATTTTGTCTTACCCATTCACCCTCTGAATGGCACACATACACAATCCATGTCTCAACGCAAAAAAATAAAAACTCCTTTAAGCAGTCTCCTCCCCTTCATCTACACATCAAATGCGCCTATAGTTTTCACCTGGATTCACCTAGCGAGTCTATTACAGAAAGAGCAAGTGTTCCTAATGTTTTGTACACTCAGTGTATGTCAGGTCATTATCACCGCACAGAGGAGAAAAATTGGTGCGACCAAATCATGTGATGATGCTGTCAACTGAAAAAGCTAGTAGCACCAGTCCCACCAGCATAAAAAGCTAGTAGCACCAGTCCCACCAGCATAAAAAGCTAGTAGCACCAGTCCCACCAGCAAAAAGCTAGTAGCACCAGTCCCACCAGCATAAAAAGCTAGTAGCACCAGTCCTACCAGCATAAAAAGCTAGTAGCACCAGTCCCACCAGCATAAAAAGCTAGTAGCACCAGTCCCACCAGCATAAAAAGCTAGTAGCACCAGTCCTACCAGCATAAAAAGCTAGTAGCACCAGTCCCACCAGCATAAAAAGCTAGTAGCACCAGTCCCACCAGCATAAAAAGCTAGTAGCACCAGTCCCACCAGCATAAAAAGCTAGTAGCACCAGTCCCACCAGCATAAAAAGCTAGTAGCACCAGTCCCACCAGCAAAAAGCTAGTAGCACCAGTCCCACCAGCAAAAAGCTAGTAGCACCAGTTCCACCAGCATAAAAAGCTAGTAGCACCAGTATAAAAAGTTAGTATAGAAACCTGCGGGAGATCTGCCCAGAGTCCCAGACCACCGGCTTCTCTTTTCTCTCCATTTCTCTCTATTGATACAGTAAGCAAATACAGGATGAGACACACACACACACACACACACACACACACACACACGAGAGAACGTCCTACCACCATGACGGTACACTAAAAACACATAACAATTCTCTGAAATAATCTCACCATGTCATGCCAAACAAAACTCATCAAGCAACAGTCGTATATAGCAGTAGCTTCCCCCTACCCCCCTTTCAAAGCAGCAGGACTCCTCAAAAAGGCAACAGTCTAATATAGCAGTAGCTTCCCCCTACCCCCTTTTCAAAGCAGCAGGACTCCTCAAAAAGGCAACAGTCGTATATAGCAGTAGCTTCCCCCTACCCGCTTTTCAAAGCATACAAAAAGACAATGCATCAGCCTAAAAATCCACTCGAACCTTTAAAAAGGAAAAACAAGAACAAGAGGGGAAACAAGTTGTAATCGTCTTCTGCCTGTAGGGCCTCCTTGGCCTTTCATGTGAAAGGAGAGAGGCCGGGCCTGACTGCCTGAGCGCCTGACTGTGGTTCTATTCCTGGGTGGAGGGACGCCAGACGGAGCACAGCAGACTAGGCCAGGCCATATCATTAATTAATCACAGGTTTGTGTTTATTACCACGGCTGCTGAGCCATGCTAAAGAAACATAATTGGCTAAATAATGTGTAAAAAAAATGTAAAGCATCACAGCTGACACTTCCTCCCTTAATACAAAGGAGTTGTTTAATCTAACTGCTTAACTACTTATCTGTACATGGAATTGTATTTTTAATTTTTATTTTTTTATATAAGACAAAAATCTTTACAGGAAAATGCCACAGGCACTATCTAATGTGTGGAGACATTTCACTGCAGCTAACGTAGAAGGAAAAGCTGTGTACATTTGCAAATACTGTGCCAAATCATAAGTGAAAAATGCAACAAAGATGCAGAATCATCTGGCCAAGTGCATAAAGTTCCCTCAGAGCTCACAACAAGCAAACTCTTGAAAAGAAGTAGAGGGACTTTTGTCAGATGCGATGGGGGTTCAATATTCCCTTTCTTTTGTTGTTCAGTGAAATCATCCCATGTGACGACTCAACTCACTGAATTAAAGTTCAATTCGTAACTAAAATTGTTTGTTTTTTTCTATTGGAAGGATTTAATTATTTGCAATTATGTCTACTTATGATGAGGTAAAAGGTTGTCGTCTCCATATGATATGGTAAATATATCCAATGGAAAAAAAATAATCTATATTTAAATGGTATTCATATTCATTTGCATATATTCACCTTAATTCCCACAGAAAGTTTCCACCTCTGAATATTCCCCAAAATGTGCAACGCTATTTCAGGTTGGGGGTTAGCGGGTAACAAATGCTTCATAGCATAACTCAGAGACCCCGCACAGCGCCTGTTGTCTAACAATAAGAAAAGTATGAACATGTATGCTCTCACTACTGTAAGTCGCTCTGGATAAGAGCATCTGCTAAATAACTCAAATGTAGATAGTGGATGAAATGCAGTTCTTAGACTAAGGAACACAGTGACCACACTGAGCTGATCAGTCTAACCGTGCCTTTCATAGACTTTGTACTTTCTCTCTGTGTGTGTAAAGAAGCTGTGCTCCTACATGCATTGACTCAACCACCAATGAAAGCACAACGCTTTAACAAGACCAGTGTGACCTTCTGACCAATGTTGCTTACGTTGACCATGTCTACTGAACTGCCTGGGTAAGATGTTCTGACCTCCGAGTGTTGACCTCTCTGAACCCCTTATACAGAGCCAGCTTGTGAGAACTCGACCTTCCTGCCCACCCCTACTCCCCCGCAACATGCTCTCCTAACCCTTCACCCCCAGCAGTCTCCAGTACTGGAGGAACACAACACCAGAAAAACCACAGACCACTCCCTTCCCTGCAACTGTCAACACACTGTCCTACAAATGCAAAGGCTGCCTCCTTGGAAAACATAGCACATGACAGCTGCTTGTTTTAGGTCGAAGGCAATTCTGCAACTGGCAGATAGTATGTTAGGCTGCATACACAGTGCATTTGGAATGTATTCAGACCCGTTGACATTTTCCACATTTTGTAACGTTACAGCCTTATTCTAAAATGGATCTACACAAAACACACACACTACCCTATGACAAAACAGAAACTGTTTAGAAAATGTTAGCAAATATATTTACTTAAGTATTTAGAACCATTTGTTGAAGCATCTTTGGCAGCATTCCACCATCAAGTCTTCTTGGGTATGACGCTAGAAGCTTGGCACACCTGTATTTGGGGAGTTTCTCCCATTCTTCTCTGCAGATCCTCTCTAGCTCAGTCAGGCTGGATGGGGAACATCGCTGCACAGCTATTTGTAGGTCTCTCCAGAGATGCTCGATCGGGTTCAAGTCCAGGCCACTCAATGACATTGAGACTTGTCCTGAAGCCACTCCTGCGTTGTCTTGGCTGTGTGCTTAAATGGTTGTTGTTCTGTTGGAAAGTGAACCTTCACCACAGCCAGAGGTCCTCAGCGCTCCGTTCATCTTTCCCTTGATCCTGACTAGTCTCCCAGTCCCTGCCACTGAAAAACATCCCCACAGCATGATGCTGCCAACACCATGCTTCACTGTAGAGATGGTGCCACATTTCCTCCAGACGTGACGCTTGGCATTCAGGCCAAAGGGTTCAATCTTGGTTTCATCAGACCAGAGAATCGTGTTTATCATGGTCTGAGAGTCTTTAGGTGCCTTTTGGGAAACTCCAAATGAGCCGTCATGTGCCTTTTATTGAAGAGTGGCTTCCGTCTGGCCACTCTACCATAAAGGCCTGATTGATGGAGTGCTGCAGAGATGGTTGTCCTTCTGGAATGCTCTCCCATCTCCACAGAGGAACTCTGGAGCTCTGTCAGAGTGACCATCGAGTTCAGGGTCACGTCCCTGACAAAGGCTCTTTTCCCTCCGATTCCTCAGTTTGGCCGGGCGTCCAGCTCTAGGAAGAGTCTTGGTGGTTCCAAACTTCTTCCATTTAAGAATGATGGAGGCCATTGTGTTTTTAGAGACCTTCAATGCTGTACAAATGTTTTGGTAGGCTTCCCCAGATCTGTGCATCGACACAATCCTGTCTCAGAGCTCTACGGACAATTCCTTCGAACTCATGGCTTGTTTTTCAATCTGACATGCACTATCAACTGTGATACTTTATATAGACAGGTGTGTGCCTTTGCAAATCATGTCCAATCAATTTAATTTACCACAGGTGAACTCCAATCAAGTTGTAGAAACATCTCAAGGATGATCAATGGAAACTGGATGCACCGGAGCTCAATTTCAAGTCTCAAAGCAAAGGGACTGAAAACGATGTAGATAAAGTATTTATGTTTATTTTTAATACATTTGCATGAATAAATAAAAAACATTGCTGTTATTATGGGAGTGTGTAGATTGATTAGGACAAATATTTATTTAATCCGTTTTAGAAAGCTGTAACAACAAAATGTGGAAAAAGTCGAGGGGTCTTAATTAATACTTCCCAAATGCACTGTAAATTAGACTATTTCTATATAAAAACACAACCTACATTTACAAACACATTAATCTCTCAGGTGTCAATACTTTATTCTACTTCATTCTTGAAAGGATGCTACATAATAAAATAAAAAAAGACCCTTCAGAACAGTCTACTTACAGTACCTTACTGTGAGAGCATGTAAACTATACATCACTGATATAATCCCTGGATTAAGTACAGGGGTATTATAGAAGCATTCTTCTCACCAAGCAGGACATCCTCACATTTGAGACTATTGTTGGAAGGGGACTGCCTGTATGATTAGACTGACCTGCCGGCCTGCCCTGTGCTCTCCAAGACTCTCTCTTATATCAGCAGAATTAGAAAAGCCCCCCCCCCCCCCATCTTAAACGGGGATATGTGTGGGGATGGGCGACCAGAACACAGGGAGGCTAAGGGAGCCGCAGACGTGCAGGACTCATAAACGCAACCTTTGGCAAGACCTCAACAATTGCAGCTTAAGATAATTTGGAAATACCAGACGGTGGTGCGTACCCTCGGCGGCACTGCTAAACCGCAAAGCCGCTTTCTCTATGCTGTGTCCCTCGTGCTTTTACTCACTCTATCATCCAGATACACACAAACATGAATTATACCCAGAACCTAACAGGGTTTTTTCTATGAATAACATCCTGAGCCATATCCTCATGAGCTTTTCTAATTGTTTGTTTGTTATAGACATATCATGTCAGCTGTTTTTAGCTGGAGAGGATACAGGCTGTGTACACCAGCTCAGGTTAAATGAATAATAATTTACGGCCTATTCTATAAAGTGCAGTGTTCAGCCCATTTCCCCATGCATGCAACACATTACAATATTTATGTAGTCAGACACCCTTAGGATGATTAACAAGGCAAAGTTCCCCTATGCCCTGACCCAGTTTTGTCTGTAGCTTTGGGTCATTTTTAAACAAAAAATGTACAGGAGACAGACAGGGTCAAGATCAGAGGTTGGCTTATCATTACTTTCCCTTGGTGCCTTGCGGTTACATCGTTTTGTACCGTGTTCAGTCGTCAATAACACAGTTTCTAATCCGGTTCCAGCCAGGAGAGCCTTCTGCATTATAATAGCGTACAGTAATCTCCATCCATTGACACTGTAGCCCATCCTCATACCTGTCAATGATGAGCCATTGGGTTCTGAGGTATTCACGCACAGGGGTTAATAACCAGACAACAATAACAAAAAGAGATCACTTGTAATGGCCTAGCTACATGATGGCATGAGGCAGGCTGTGGTCTATCTTTGATGGTTGTCTCGCGACAAACTGCACATGTGCAGGCCGTCAAAACAAAGGCACTCCTTCAATATAAAGCTGTTTGACTAAAAATGAAAATGTGTCAGTTTGTAACTTTCACAAGGTTGGAGTAACATATTCAACTATTTAAGACAATGGCTCCAATCTAGGTTGTGCCTTTAGATTTGGACAAAATTCAAAACTAAAAAAAGTTAGAATTTCTCACTACTCTCATTGACTTCTCATACTCCAAACCCCAGCCTGCTTGATCTGTCTTGCAAGCATTCCAGGAAGTCTTTTGATCATGGCCGGCCCACTCATTAGCCAGGATTAGGCGGCATTTTCTGAGCTAAACTGACTAAGACGCATCTCCAACAACAAAAATTCTCTCACCCACTTGCATATGGTCTTTTTAGGTGAGCACTGATGCCGCCCTGTGATAAGCAGTGCCGCCTTTGTCAAAGGGGCACCAAATATTTTGCTTGTCCATTCCCAGCACGCCACGCCGTGTAACTCTACACATCGCTGCGGCACTCCACCAACATTCAGTCAAAAATACAATCTAATATAAATCATGTAGCAGATATAGGATATGGTAGAAAGAGTATGTGGCCTTTTCTGTAGCCCACAGGGTGGAGATCAAATGTATGACAACGTAATGAGACTTTTTACGTCATGCAGGTTTCACTGATCAAATAGCCAAACCTAAATGGCACCCAGTCAAATAAAAAGAATGTGCTGTCATGTTAAAAATAACATATCCTAAAAACAGGACAGATCAATGTAAAATGGACAATCACAACTGAGGAGTTTCACCCCATTGTCATTATTAGTGGTTTCAAGTTTGTATCCGGCAATTTTTCACAAGCTGATCATAGCGGGAAAAAATATAATACTTCTGCATTTCCCACTGTGTAAACACATTACAAATAGGCTCACGATACCTGCTGACAAAGTTGGGTAGTTGATATTCAGAGCTTAAATTAGATAAATATATTAGTCACAGAAATCAGGATTAATAAAGCCAATGCAACGCATGTTTTACAAATGGTGGGCCTACCACATGGACGGGCATTCATAAAAGTACATTGGGGGCCTACATGGCTGACGTCTTTTGGATGTCTTTTTGGTCCTGTCCGGACTTATTTTTTGTGTTTTACAAACAGTAGGCTTACCACACAGATGGGAATTCATACAATTATATTTCAGGCAATACTGTAGGCACCTCATTAAGCACGGATCGAAGCCGACACCTTTTGGAAGTCTTTTTATGGCGCAGTCCGGACCGGCCTTGATTTCCACATCCATAGACATCGATTTTTTTGTCCAGACCAAATCTGAACCAACCATAGACATCTAAATTTGGTTCAGATTTTGTCCGGTCTGGACCAGCCTTGATTATAATTATAACTATAAATGATGTATTTTCAACTTTCATTCAGAACCTAAATTGAACCTAATTCAACTACTGGAAAATATGTCTTTTAGCTTACTGGGGCTATTCTAGTTCTGCATTTTTTGGGGTCCTGCCTAGGGCTGCAGAACAGCAAGGACCAGCCCTGCTCGCAATGTTGCACCTCTGGGCTTAGAAACTCTGTGGTGGTGGTACAGCCACTGCCGTATAATATCAGACAGCACCACATCTGTCGACCTCGCGATGCGTGTTCTCCTACCTGAACGTTCTGCAGCAGCCAAACACATCGTTCTCTGACGTCATCGAAAGGGCACCGCTTGGACAGCATGAGTAGACGGGCCAGGATGTCGTTCAGGTCGCTGGTGAGGTGCCCTGCAGTAGCTACAGGCGAGGGGACGGTGGCTGGTATCGGCCCTATACTCTCCACTCTCCGCATCACCTCCTGGCTGATGTGCTCCATTGCTGTGCCTCTGGATCTCGGGTCACGGCTGCCCAGAGCCTCCCATCTGGCTGTGGCATCCTGATCCTGGATGTCCATCTTATTCTGATTCTCTTGATTTCTCGTGGCAGGCTATAATATGAAGTGCATGAAATACCAACCGTTTGCTGTCAAATACCCAGATGGTAAAATATTTTATGTACACCCTACGTTAGCATCCCCAAAATGCATTCAATAGACCATTCAACTACAAATATTTATGAAAATTCTAAAACAATGTCAGTCAACTTCAACAATGCAACTAGAGAGTTGACATTGATAATTCAAATGAGAAACAAAATACTTTGACTGGATAAAAAGGACATTGTATGCATTGCCAAGATGCTTCTGTGTGTGTGTGTGTGTGTGTGTGTGTGTGTGTGTGTGTGTGTGTGTGTGTGTGTGTGTGTGTGTGTGTGTGTGTGTGTGTGTGTGTGTGTGACCAGTGAAAGGGAACGGACAAAAAAAACATGCGGGCGTATCAATGGACAATACAGACAACTTTTCTTCCCTTCCAACCTGTACGGAGAACACTGAGAAAGCCAGTCGTTTGTTTACCAGAAAGTTACTGCCAACAAAGAAAGCCTAGTTGTACAGTACTGCTGCTGAGAACAACAAGCTAGCTGTAGCTACAACGCTAGTTAGCCGTTTTGCAGTCCGTTGGCAGCTAGTAATGTTGTTCAACATGCAAAAATAAAAACATGTTTCCTATGTACTTCCAAAATGTTTGGCACTGATCTGACAGAATCCACATCCATTGCACTTTGTTTTTGTAGTCTCATTATCTAGTTATAAATGTGTGGTATCTGGTTTACAAGGCAGGTTTGGTTAGCTAGCCAAAATGCCCATTCAATCTTTTCTCGCCCTCTCTGTCTTAAGCCTTTTAACAGTAGCTAGCTGGTTACAAAACAGGAATATCGTACAAATATCTATAACATAACGGCAGTTATATACCCTCCTTTTCAGTACATTTTACAAACGAAGGGTGTCATTCACAAATACTTACTTGATTCACATTATTTTGCACAGATCTTGCAGCCGTAGGACGTCTTGAGTCTGCACTGAAATACGGAGGCAGATTTCATTATACAGAGCAGCAACTTGAGTTGACAGTTGATTGGAAAGACTCATGTCCAATGGTCTACTGCATAATACAAAGAAGGAGGATCTATGCAGATCTTCACCAATAGGTATGGTGTACGGCGTGCCCATAACCACGCCAGGGGAAACATGGGAGTTTGATTATTTTAGCAATCGGACCCACATAAAAAACGGGAATGAACAGGTATTAAAAAATACACTTCCCAGCAAACATAGGGATTGTTGTTGCGCAGAGCCTCCCCTTCCCCTTGTTTATCATAAATGTAAGTTAACAACATTTTTAGAAGTGAACACATCCCCCACTTTGCTTTTACACAGACAAGCAATTCAAAACCTCAGGTGACACAGACATTTAAATAATATTTGCAACAGTGCCACCATTACAACTCTTTGAATATAGACATTTGTATTTTTATATATGAAAATATAGTGCCATTCACAAGAGTAAGGAGAGAATGCCATCATCGTTTGAGGTTTTTGCCATAATTTGGACTAAACATCCGGCCAGGGTGTCTGTGATGGGGAGATTACCACAGTGGGACGTGGGCAAACTGCTGTCTCATTCAAGACAGTCACCAGGTGGCTAGTGCCAGACAGGCACATGCTATTCCGTTCCTTTATAAACGTACCACAAAGCTCTGAAAACCCATACGTGTGCATGTGAAGAAATCTGCGCATTCATCTGCATCTCATCATCGTCATCATCATCATCTGCAAACAGGCTGCCTGCCTCCCAGCTTTGACAGCTTTCTGATGGTATGAAAATATAATTTTCCGACTAATATTCTCCATGGCCAAATATTTTGCATAATTTGGTTGAAGGGCCACTTCAATCAATTGAATCATTGGTTCAGACTTTGTAACACATGGCAGAGGGGCTTTTAAATCTTGTTAGACTGATAAATTCATACATTTAAGTTATGCTCCGGTTCCAAGCGCATTTGATTAATATATTATAATGGGTCTGCATTACAGTATTATTTTATCCCTACATCTGTTGTAGCAGACAATCTTTTGAGTGGCTAGTGCCTAGAATAAAGTGTGCGCAGGGAACCCACTGCGCAGGCTGAACCAGAGAGCGGTAAAAGGAAGAGTGTAGGAGGGAAATGTTTAATTGTAAGAACTGCCTGCTGTCATCGTTTGGAAGTTTAGCCATACAAAGTCAACAAATCGGAACCAGATAAATAATACATGTCATATATTTGTATTTTATTTCGAGGGTATTTTTTCTACCATTACATATGGAGGCTTATCAAGATCAGGTGAGACAATTTCATAGCTAAGTTAGCAAAATAACTCTAGACATGCTTCGTGTTAGCTAACGTTAGTTAGTCAACACATAGCTAACTGGAAAGCTATCCTTCCTCGTAACTAACGTTAGCTAGCTAGCGATGCAAGTGCTGCTGTTTGCAGCCGGTTATCTTTGTTTGGGTCATGGTTGTCACGCTAGCTACTGAGACTAGCTTGCTAAAAGGAACAATGGAACGTTCGATGTGTTTCCAGGAGAGTTTGTTTGTCTTTTTGAAAACAGCTGCGTTGCCACCTTGCTAAGACTGGGCACGTTAGCACTCTTGTGGGTGGTCTTCATGCTGGTGTCTTTGCTAAGTCATTAAACCATGCTGCTTTTATATCTAGTTGCTGGACTCCCCTTCCAAAAATAGTTACATAGGGAGCTACTACCAGCCTCCAGATAGGCTGTCACCTCCTTCATATGTCTGGGAAGCCCCTGCACCCCTTACCAAGACGGTCATGAACTTGCAGAACATCACTCCGCAGGTGTATCGGACTACGCCTGATGCTGGCAGCAAAGGTAGGCACAATGTAGACAATGAAATGCCTTTACTTCTGGGACTGTCTGCTGTTCTAGGTCCTTGGTCTAACTATTATGCATATGGTTGTAGCTTGGTTACTAACTGTAGGTGTTTTGCTCCCCGGTAGCAGTCATTGCTGCTCTCAAGACCCTCCAGGAGAAGATCCGTCGTCTGGAGCTGGAAAGGAAGCAGGCTGAGAAGAACGTGAAACAGTTCTCCCAGGCAGCCCATGGATATGCGTGCTCCATCACTCCATGCAACACTACAGAAACAGATGGCTCCAGGAAGAAAGGTACTTGACTTTGAGACTATATACTGTATATCCGCAACTCACTCTCTGTGCCTCTTGTTTTTTTTAAGGGGGGTAGATCAGCTTTAATATTGCAGATAGATTGTATCTTCCATCAATGTAATTGTCTGCATCACTTCCAATCCCCCATATATATTCCTTTATTACTTTCTAACCCTACCACCCCTCCCCTAATTTGAGTAAACTAGTGAACAACAACACTTACAGCTTATACATACTATATACATTTTATGGACACAGTCTATTTTACAATAGTTATCTTTTGTTTGTTTTTACACCCGTTCTTCCTCAACCTCTCCCATCTATTGCTGATGTCCATCTGGTTGGATTTCTATTTGCCATGTCTGTGCCTCTTGTTGCTCTGTACTCAGAATGATGCTTATGGTGATAAGGAACTATGTCTAATCTCTCACTCCTGTTTTTTGTCTGTGTTAAGAGCGGGTCACTCCGCTTCAGTCTGCGGAAGCTCGCTGTCAGCTCCTTGAGAAGCAGCTGGACTACATGAGGAAGATGGTGGAGAATGCAGAGAAGGACAAGAACACTCTGACTGAGAAACAGGTACATGCCACTAAGGGTGTGTTCATAAACTCACTCTGGCTATCGACTCTGATTTCAGAGCACTTTCATATGAGTGTGTCAGAGCGCAGAATAACTTGTGAATTTTACAAACGCGCAACACTTGCTGAGTATGGCCGGTGTCAGTCAATGTCAGCAAAAAAAACGTAATTCAATTGTTGTCAGGAGCACAGTTACAGACACCAACACTCTATATAACATGAAAACAGCCTAACCAGCTGTGTTAGCTAGGGTGAGTACAATGGTCAGACTGTGTTGTCCTCTCATTTGTGTCTAGAAATAGCTAGCAAACTAGCCAAATTAAACCAGATAGCTTGGGTGCTTGACTGCTCGGATCAAACCTACTCCTCGGCCAGAGCGTCCAGTGTGGCTCTGAACCCCCCGAGAGCAAAACGCTCTGAATTTATGAATGGACAATCTGACAACGCTCTGAATTTACGAACACCCAGAGCACAGCTGTCCATAGATATAGCTGAATGTGAATCTGCTGGCCTCTGTTCACCAGTTCCTCATCGTCTAGGCAGACATGTTGCATGTTATTTTTGCTGCATCAGACTAGATTAACACGTGTCTGTTTATCCATTGGAGTTGTCCCTTCAGAGGCTTCAGAACAGCTCTGATGCCCACACTCCGCTGGAGAAGCTGGAGAAACTGGAGAGGGACTGTCTGAAACTGTCCAAGACACAGTCTGTGGCTGAGGTAACCAATGGTGCTTTGGTTGAATGAGGCGTAACTAACCATAGTCTGTGATGGTAAATCAAAAGTTAATCTCTCATATTTCCTCTGTTGTCCTCAGAGGAAAATTGAGCTGCTGGAACAGAAACTCCTGGAAGAGGAACACGAGCGGAAACTTGTGCAGGAGAAAGCAGATGAGGTTAGTGTAATAACACATACACAAGCAGTGGTGTAGTGGAGGCTAAACAGTTTTAACTTTATTTTATTTTGCGATAGCGGTTACCCGCCTTTTGCGGAAAAATACATTGAAAGTATAGGGAACGTTACTTTTTTCATCATGACCGATGATCGGACACACAAGGTTCCACTTTTATCAAGCCCAAACATCCTTTAACAGCTGCAGAGGGAGCTGGAGACCAACCTCCGCCTGTGTCCTGCAGTCCCGGATGAGGTTAAACCAAAGAAGAAGTCCAAGAATGCCTTCAAGGTACTACATTCAATAACCAGAACTTAATGACGTGCACTGCAATTAACTTTATTTTGTGCTACATAACAATGTCTGAACATTTCCTCTCCAGAAAACAAGTTTGGTGCGGCAAGAGGCCCCAGCACCACCATGTTTCCCCAAAAATAAACTGCCCTTCGTAGCTGGAACAGTACGTCTGCATTTTACTTTGCAAGAATTTATTGGGTTTGTTGAGAGAATCCCTCTGTGACTGAGCTCTACATCTCTCCCTATCTTTCTCTCTCTTAGTCGACAAGCCCCAGCCACTCGGTGCATGCTAACATGCAGAGTGTCCTCCACATGATGAAGCACCACCAGCCCCACCTGTGTGAGCGGGTGCGTTCCCTGCGCAGGTCTGGCTCCGCTGGGGCCAGGAGAGCCCTCCATAGGGCCCCATCCACCTTCTCCTCTCCCCCTGGACCGGCAGATTCTGCTCTGGGCTCTCTGTCTGAGCTACTGCTGGCACTGCAGGATGAACTGGGACAGATGAGCTTGTGAGTACTACCACTAGCTAAGAGTGTGTGTGTGTTTGTGGACAATGTGTATGCAGGTTTCTGACTGATTTTGAGGGGGCTGATAGTGTGTTAACATTAATTATTAAACACACATTACTGAGCGTGTTTAATATTTCTGTCTGTGTAATTCAGTGAGCACCAAGAGCTGGTTTGTCAAATGGATGAGACGCGGCGTCGGGACACCAGGGAGGACCTGGAGAGGGAGCTAGAGCTGCTGGTCAAGAGAATGGAGGAGAAGGGATCTCAGATCACCAAGCTCCGCAAACACCAGCAGACTGTACGTACATAATACTGCAGAGATGGTGTTGGGAGGAATGAGGGGATGTTCTGCATCTGCAGGAGGGGTAGGGAGGAGGATAACTGGACTTTTTTTTGACACTTCTAATAATACTGTATGACCTCTCCCTGTGTTTCCTCTCCCCACTCAGGTGGACAAACTTACACAGAACCCCCAGAAACCTCGTCGGCGGGCGACAAGTGAGGATGGCAGGGCTAAGGGGGGGAGTGGGGTGAGATCCTTGCCCCCCTCTCCAGTTAAGACCACCTCACGGGGGGGTAAGAGAACTGGGGTGGGTCAGGAGGAGAACCTCCAGCTGCTCAGAGAGACCCAGAGACTCTGCACTAGCCTAAAGAAAGATGACATCACCTGGGAGACATAGCTAGGGCAGCATGTATCAGAGCTGGAATCTGAAGGACCCCTCTGTACAGGTTCATCTCAAACCATACTGGATTATATACAAATTATGACCAATGGGCGATGGAGATGAAAGCCTGCATACATAGGGGTCCTTCAGGACTGACTTCGGGAGCCACAGAAGCAAAGCATTGTGGATCCCCCATTGTGGTTTTCAGCTTCTGCATTGTCAGATGTTTTCTAAACAGATATTTATGACCAATGAATGTCTCACCTTGAAGAATAAACATTTTATATCCAAGAGTTTTCTCTCTTGCGAGCTTTGAAGTGATGCGTTGGGGCATATTTTATTTCAATTATATTATTGTATTTGAAGTTACTTTTTATTACTTGTATTTGTTTTGCATGTTTGTTTTGTTATACACATTGTACATGTACAAAAATAGTCATGTTTTTGTCTAATAAACACTTAATATAACAGCGTCAGACTTTTGTTTTACCTCAACCTTTTTGTGTGATTTTCATTCATCTATTAAAGCCAGATTTGGCCAGACTACTTCAATTCAATGTTTTGTGCCCTAATGGTCACATACAGTCCATATCCACTAGATGGTGATGTTTCTCCTGGATAGGAAACTAGAGGTAAGAAGAGGCCACCATTTATATTTGTAATTTTAGGGCCTCCAGCCCTACTACAGTTAGTGATTTATTTCAGCTTGTGAAATTATGACTTACTTATACAGTATTTCTTTACAATACATTAATAGACAACTGACATTCCCCTATTGTTCTCCAGTATGAAACCTTGCCTAGACAAGGTATTATGAAACCTATTGACACTTACCATAAGGCCTACTGCGTAGGGTATGAACAGCTTCATAATACCCAATATAAGCATCATACGGCTGGCTTCCTTATCTGAAAGTCAACCCATGCGGTTTGTTCTGTTTGAGAAAGCTTATGTCAACAGCAACAGACAGCTGGCCAACAGCAGCACGAAGGAGCATCTATGTCTTTCTGACCACAGGAATACTGAGGTGGTGCAGTACAGTTAGCTTGGGTGCCAGTCCTTCTCCATAAGGTGGAGGTTGGAAATAGCAGAAACAGACTAGCACACAGACTGACTCAATGTGAGACAGGCTGGAGTTGGGAATGTAGACTAAGTGAGACTTGAGATGAGCTTTCAGTCTTTGTTTCCATTCACAGTGGCCTCAAAGCTCAGGGGACACCAGATATGTGATATGCAAGAGGACTTAGAACCCCCATAGAGGAAGGTTGAGTGAACCAAGTCTATTCTCCAAAACAAGCACACACAAAACTGTACACTCTGTTAACAGTATATACAGTCTTGTGAAAAAGAAAGTACACCCTTTAGAAAGTGGTATTTTTTAAAACATATTTGGACACATGGATATTTGGGCTAAATTCCAAACACATTTATTGATAAAGGTAACCCGATTTAACAAATAACACACACAAAAAAATACTTTGAAAATGTTATGCAATTAAAATAAACAAAATACAATTTTCTTAAGCAGAAAAAATGTGAACACCCCTAGCTTTACCATCACCTAAAATGGCTAGAATTAGAATCAGGTGCACCAAAACAGGTGCAAATTATTAGGAATTCATTAGAGCACCTTGGACCCAGCCTTCCATAAAGATTAGAAACTTGGTCTGGTTTGGTTTTAACCGTATTGCTGTGTGATAACACATCACGCCAAGATGAAAACACCTCCAAGGCCCTCAGAAGAAACATTATTGATGCCAGTGAGTCTGGGAAGGTTTACAAATCCATTTCCAAGCAATCAAAGTACATCATTCCACTGTCCGATGGATCATCTAGAAATGGAGAAAACTCCAGACCACTGGCAATCTACCTAGGACAGAGCGTCCCACCACATTCTGACCAAAGATGCCCATAGACGTCTCTAAGAACCCCAGGGTAACAATAAGGGATCTACAGACCTCTTGCCATAATCAGTGTCGAAGTGCATGAGTCAACTGTCAGAAAGAGACTGCACAAACTTGGCCAATATGGGAGGTCAGGAAGGAAGAAGCCTCTGCTCTCAAAAAAGAATGTCAAGACTGACATTTGCCAGACAACACCTGGGTAAAGACCAAAACTACTGTAACATTGTGCTCTGGACAGATGAGTCAAAGGTGGAGTTGTTTGCCCGCAATGCCAGACGCCATCTTTGACAAACTAAACACGGCCTTTGAACAGAAGAACCTCAAACCAACCCTAAAGCATGGAGGCGGTGGCATTATGGTTTATGGCTGCTTTGCTGCCTGATGGCCTGGCCAACTTGCCATCATTTAGTCAACCATGAATTCCATATTTTACCAGAGAATTCTTGAGGAGAATGTGAGGCCATCTGTCAAAAAGCTGAACCGAACATGGATCCTTGCAATAGGACAATGATACAAAAGTAAAGCTACAACCGAATGGCTCAAAAAGAAGAAATGGAGGTTTATGGAATGGCTGAGTCAAAGCCAAGATCTCAATCCTGTCCAAATGCTGTGGGGGAACTTGAAGTGGGCCTTGCATGCAAGAAATCCCTCGAACATGACACGGTTGACGCAGTAGAATGGGAAAACATTTCTCAGTCGATACAAGAGACTGATAGACAGTTACAAGAAACGGCTACATTAAGTTATTTCAGCCAAAGGGGGCAACACCAGCTATTGAAGCTAGGGGTGTACTTATTTTTCCCACTATGGATTTGCATTTCTGTTGATTTTTTTTGATGAATAAATGATTGCAAAGTATAATGTTTCATTGGTTAAATTAGGTTCCCTTTATCGGTCAAGTGAAGTGAAGACTACATATCCATCTGTCCAAATATTTACAAAAAAATACAACTTTCCAGGGGGCGTACTTACTTTTTCACATGACTGTATACACACCATTGACTTATACACACGCGCACACACACACAGTGCTCCTTCTCTCATTCTCTATCGACACAAGATAAAATGGTGGAAAAGCATTGCCCATCACTGATGGGACGGATGATGATGATGGCAGACATTCGTTAGCAGTGATCCTAGACTGACTGGGGATTTCTATACAGTAATCACCTGCTATGTTATGGGCTGGGCTCTGCCCATAGGGGCTGGAGAAGCCAAGAGCTCTGCCTAATCCAGTGCCAGCAAATCAGCAGGGTGTGTGTCTTCATACTGTGACTACAATTTGAGCTATAAAAAACACTTTTACAGAATCATGTCAAGTTCAGAATGATTAGTTATCCCAGGGAGAGAGCCTCATCTTAACATTTGACCATGGTTTTGTGTCATTGTCGTCATACCCAGCAAACAGACACACAGGGAGGCTTTGTCTCAGTCTCAGACATTACCCATGTAATGACCTCAGTCCTCAGCCACTCCCCAGACACCAAAACACTCTGTGGTCCAACCATTAATCGACCCCAACTCTGGTCCTTAAGCTGCAGGTGTGTGTGTGTGGTCAAATTTGTATCCCTAGGGCGGTGGTCTGCTTTCCCAGGGTTCAATTGAAATTAAAACCTAAATTGTAAAAGTTAAAAAGGCAGACATGGCCGGCTTGGTCTCTACCCCGACCTGAACTGGCTGTACAGGGCCCTGAGTCATGGGAGATGAGTTCAGCTGGCACTCATTGTTTTTACCGTCCATTTGATTCACTTCTACATATCTGCCATCACTGGGTTCTGGTATTTTCTGTGTGATTTGGAGCTCACTGCATCTCACCGCACACAGAGCGGGTCAGAGAGAGCAGTACTGAATCCAGTGGTTTGTCTCATACTGTTTTATTAGATTATCGAATAGCACTGGGAGCAGAAATCAAGTTAGCTCAGATGAGCCCTGGCCTTTGTCTAGCTTTCCCTCCCATCTCACCATCATTTAATCTCTCTCCCCCACCAGACTCACCCACTCCCATACATTCTCTTATTTTCTCCCCCTTTTCACTCTCTCAACTCCCTTACTCCATTTCCCTTTCCATTCTCTCACCTCCCTCTATTACTTTCTTTCTCTCCCTCCTGCTCTATCTCCTGACCAGTGGACAAAGCAGAGTGGTGTCGGTAGCAGCCAGAGTGGGAGGCCAGAGTAATGTCTGTATTCTGCCAGGGCCAGGTATGTTGTTGTGGGTGTGTGAAAGTCCCAAAACACAGTCGCTGGACTGTTGGCAGCCGTCTTTCAACCTACAGTAAGGCTTAAACATTATATATATATATATATATATATATATATATACTGAACAAGAATATAAAAGCAAAATGCTGGAGGAGTATTTCTGTCTGTAATAAAGCCCTTTTGTGGGGAAAATCTCATTCTGATTGGGTGGGCCTGGCTTCCCAGTTGGTTGGCCTGGCTCCCAGTTGGGTGGGCCTATGCCCTACCAGGCCCACTCATGACTGCTCCCCTGCCCAGTCATGTGAAATCCATAGATTAGGGTCTAAGGAATTTATTTCAATTGACTGATTTCCTTAAATGAACTGTAACTCAGCAAAATCTTTGTTGCATGATGCATTTATATTTTTGTTCAGTATATACAGTATATGTATATATATACAGTGAGGGAAAAAAGTATTTGATCCCCTGCTGATTTTGTACATTTGCCCACTGACAAAGAAATTATCAGTCTATAATTTAAATGGTAGGTTTATTTGAACAGTGAGAGACAGAATAACAACAAACAATCCAGAAAAACGCATGTCAAAAATGTTATAAATTGATTTGCATTTTAATGAGGGAAATAAGTATTTGACCCCTCTGCAAAACATGACTTAGTACTTGGTGGCAAAACCCTTGTTGGCAATCACAGAGGTCAGACGTTTCTTGTAGTTGGCCACCAGGTTTGCACACATCTCAGGAGGGATTTTGTCCCACTCCTCTTTGCAGATGTTCTCTAAGTCATTAATAAGGTTTCGAGGCTGACGTTTGGCAACTCGAACCTTCAGCTCCCTCCACAGATTTTCTATGGGATTAAGGTCTGGAGACTGCATAGGCCACTCCAGGACCTTAATGTGCTTCTTCTTGAGCCACTCCTTTGTTGCCTTGGCCGTGTGTTTTGGGTCATTGTCATGCTGAAATACCCATCCACGACCCATTTTCAATGCCCTGGCTGAGGGAAGGAGGTCCTCACCCAAGATTTGACAGTACATGGCCTCGTCCATCGTCCCTTTTGATGCGGTGAAGTTGTCCTGTCCCCTTAGCAGAAAAACACCCCAAAAGCATAATGTTTCCACCTCCATGTTTGACGGTGGGGATGGTGTTCTTGGGGTCATAGGCAGCATTCCTCCTCCTCCAAACACGGCGAGGTGAGTTGATGCCAAAGAGCTCCATTTTGGTCTCATCTGACCACAACACTTTCACCCAGTTGTCCTCTGATTCATTCAGATGTTCATTGGCAAACTTCAGACGGGCATGTATATGTGCTTTCTTGAGCAGGGGGAACTTGCGGGCGTGGGAATTCAGTCCTTCACGGCGTAGTGTGTTACCAGTTGTTTTCTTGGTGACTATGGTCCCAGCTGCCTTGAGATCATTGACAGGATCCTCCCGTGTAGTTCTGGGCTGATTCCTCACCGTTCTCATGATCATTGCAACTCCACGAGGTGAGAGCTTGCATGGAGCCCCAGGCAGAGGGAGATTGACAGTTCCGAGGGAGATTGACAGTTCCGAGGGAGATTGACAGTTCCGAGGGAGATTGACAGTTCCGAGGGAGATTGACAGTTCCTTTGTGTTTCTTCCATTTGCGAATAATCACACCAACTGTTATCACCTTCTCACCAAGCTGCTTGGTGATGGTCTTGTAGCCCATTCCAGCCTTGTGTAGGTCTACAATCTTGTCCCTGACATCCTTGGAGAGCTCTTTGGTCTTGGCCATGGTGGAGAGTTTGGAATCTGATTGATTGCTTCTGTGGACAGGTGTCTTTTATACAGGTAACAAGCTGAGATTAGGAGCACTCCCTTTAAGAGTGTGCTCCTAATCTCAGCTCGTTACCTGTATAAAAGACACCTGGGAGCCAGAAATCTTTCTGATTGAGGGGGGGTCAAATACTTATTTCCCTCATTAAAATGCAAATCAATTTATAACATTTTTGACATGGGTTTTTCTGGATTGTTTTGTTGTTATTCTGTCTCTCACTGTTCAAATAAACCTACCATTAAAATAATAGACTCACCATTTCTTTGTCAGCAGGGGATCAAATACTTTTTTCCCTCACTGTATATATATCTGTCTGTTTAAATCACTGACAATATCTACAGAGCAAATAATGTGAAGCACTCCGGCTTGAATGATTTCACAAGACAAATTCCCTGTCAGTCTACAACAGGGTTCCCCAACTGTGGGCCCATTGTTGGACATAAAAGACCGTAAAATCACCAGCTCCAAGTGATTCCAATTTAGGAAATCCTTCCCAAAGTATTCTCACACAAAATATAGAGATAATAGACTGAGTATATTAAACATTAGGACCCCCCCCCCCTTCATCTACAGTGATTGAAGTGGATTTAACACATGACATCAATAAGGGATCATACCTTTTACTTGGATTCACTTACTTGGTCATGGAAAGAGCAGGTGTTCATAATGTTTTGTATACTCAATGTATGTGAAGGTATACAAATGTAAACAAGGTTTGACATGATTATGTTTCAGTCAAACATGATATCTGTTTGAGCTTCTTACGGTCAGTTTGCAGTCCACAAATGATTTGTAATTATGTTCCGGCCCCCTGACCGTCAGCTCAAGATAGAATCTGCCCGCAGCTGAATCTAGTTGATGATTCCTTGGTCTATAATAAATAGTGTTCACAGTGAGTTGATTTGTCATCAAGTAACCTCGTCCCCAGGCTCGAATAGAGATTCAGCAGGTGGATGAGCTTAGTCATCGAGTAACTAACAAGACTGACTGGGAGATTCCCCCTCTTCCTTAAAGGGCATCTGGGGTCATAAATAAGAGATGGACTGAAATAGAACAACCATGTGGCTCATCGACCATCCATGTCCACTGCACACTAAGTGCAGGGCGTTAGATTGTTTTTGATGGAAAGATGGAAAGGACCTAGTACTCAGAGTCCAAAATGCCTGGCCTTTCTCGTAACCTCGCTCTCTGGTTGAAGGAAAACAACTGCAGCCTCGAGTGCCGCTTCTGATCAGAGGGAAGAATAATAACATTTGCCCAGTCACACATAAAACATGCTCTCCAAACACACATATACACCCTCAAAGAAGAATGCATATGTACACATTCACAAATACACACACTTTCTCTCGCCCTGGCATTTTCTGCAAAGTAAGCAGGCCCTGGGAACTGGCCACGCATCCTGTTAGTTTGAGAGAGTAGGATACAATGGACACTGGACTGAGTGTTTGACAAAAAAAAGGAATGTGTGTATGTGAAAGACAGAGAGAGAGAGAGAGAGAGAGAGAGAGAGAGAGAGAGAGAGAGAGAGAGAACTCTGGTCCAGTATAATTGATCAGTTTGGTTTCTTAATGGGTTATGGACTTAACTTCTGTTGGTGTTAATTAAGTCAGTAATATCAAGGTCACTGTTTGCATATGGAGCCAGAGGTAAGAGTTCCTGTACCAGTTTCCTCTTTAATATCCTGTTATGTGTGAGTTAGCACTAAGCAGAGGTGAGAGACAAAGAGAGATAGAGAGAGACAGAGAGGGAAGGGGGTGGAGAGTAAAAGAGAGAAAACACAATTTTCCTGGACAGGATTTGCCCGACTACAGAACACCCTGGTCCACTGGATGTCATAAGGTGAAAGCACCAATTTGTAAGTCGCTCTGGATAAGAGCGTCTGCTAAATGACTTAAATGTAATGTAAATGCACAAGACAGGTATCTCTCCATTCTTTTGGAGAGATTGGAAACCCAAATTGGTCTACACGGACAAGTTCTGGCTTGGTTTAGAACTTATCTGTCGGAAAGATATCAGTTTGTCCTCTAACAAATCAATTGTAAGTTTCGGTGTTCCTCAAGGTTCCGTTTTAGGAGCACTATTGTTTTCAGTATATAGTTTACCTCTTGGTGATGTCATTCGGAAACATAATGTTAACTTTCAATGCTATGCGGACGACACACAGCTGTACGTTTCGATGAAACATGGTGAAGCCCCGAAATTGCCATCCCTGGAAGCCTGTGTTTCAGACATAAGGAAGTAGATGTCAGCAAATGTTTTACTTTTAAACTCAGATAAAAACAGAGATGCTAGTTCTAGGTCTTCTGTTGGATCTGACAATTAATCTTGATGGTTGTACAGACGTTTCAAATAAAACTGTGAAAGACCTCAGCATTACTCTGGACCCTGATCTCTCTTTTGAGGAACACATCAAGACTATTTCAAGGACATCTTCGTAACAATGCAAAAATCAGAAACTTTCTGTCCAAAAATGACGCAGAAAAGTTAATCCATGCTTTTGTCACTTCTAGATTAGACTACTGCAATGCTCTACTTTCCGGCTACCTGGATAAAGCATAAAATAAACTTCAGTTAGGGCTAAACATGGCTGCTAGAATCTTGACTAGAACCCCAAAATGTGATCATATTACTCCAGTGCTAGCCCTCTACACTGGCTTCCTGTAAAGGCTAGGGCTGATTTCAAGGTTTTACTGCTAACCTACAAAGCATTACACGGGCTTGCTTCTACCTATCTCTGCGATTTGGTCCTGCCATACATTGTATTACTGTTGATGATATCTGGAAATGTGCATGTACACCCTGGCCCATCTTCTGTTGCTTGCCCCAATTCTGACTTGTGCTCTGATATCTGCTGCTCTGATTTCTGCTCTCGTAAAAGCCTGGGTCTTCTGCAAGGTTAACACTAGAAGCTTATTACCTCAAATGGATCAATTGAAAGTGTGGGTTCACAGTTCCAATCCCGATGTGTTGGTCATTACTGAGACGTGGAGGGAAGAGTGTTTGAGAACTGATGTTAACCTTTCTGGTTATACCCTTTTTCGGCAAGACAGATCTTCCAAAGGTGGGGGAGTGGCAATCTTTACCAAGGATCACCTTCAGTGCTCGGTTGTCTCCACCAAGTCTGTCCCCAAACAATTTGATTTGCTGGTTTTAAGTATTAAACTTTCAAATGGCTCTTTGTCGACTGTTGCTGGGTGTTATCGTCTTCCATCAGCACCGGCCTGCACCCTACCTAAGCTCTCTCCTGGCCCCTTACACTAAGTCTGAATTTATCCTGCTAGGTGACCAAAACTGGGACATGCTTAAACCACTGGACCAAGTCCTAAAGAAATGGGACTCCCTAAATCTTTCTCAGATTATTACCAGTCCCACAAGGTATGACTCCAAACACCCAGAAAAGGCTACTGTTCTTAATGTTATCCTCGCAACTAATCCTGATAGGTATCAGTCTGGTGTTTTCTGTAATGACCTTAGTGATCACTGTTTTACAGCCTGTGTTCGTAATGGCTGCTCAGTGAAACGACCTGTCCTGAATTGTTATAGACGCTTGCCAAAAAACCTTAATGAGCAAAAATGTCAAATGGGATTGAATCAGCTTGAAGACGCTTGGACCTTCTTTTTTTGATGTTTTTAATGGTGTTGTTAACAAACACGACCCTCATAAAGAAAATGAGAATTAAAAACAGGTTCAGCCCCTGGTTCGACCGTGATCTTGCAGAGTTACTCCACCTCAAGAATTGCATTTGGCGAAAGGCTCAGCACAAGCATACTCAGGCTGACGCTCTCGTTCATAAAAATGAGAAATACGTGCACTCAGGCTATCCGAAGGCCAAAGTTAGTTACTTTAGGGAGCAGACCTCTCTCTGTGGGTCTAACCCCAAGAAGTTCTGGAAAACTGTTAAAGATCTGGAGAATAAATCTTACAGCTGTCTATGTCCCTCAGCACATGGCTGAGCTCTTTAATCACCACTTCATTAAGTCAGGATTGTTATTTGACTCAGCCATGCCTCCTTGCCCGTCCAACATTTCCTCATCTCCCACCCCTTCTAATGCGACTTTCCCCCACGCTTCTCCCTCTTTTCCTCTGCCCCGCTACAACGTTTCTCCCTGCAGACAGTCACTGAGTCTGAGGTGCTAAAGGAGTTCCTGAAACTTAACCCCAAAAAACCATCTGGGTCAGAAGGTTTAGACCTTTTCTTCTTTAAGGTTGCTGCCCCTATCATCCAAGCCTATCTCTGACCTTTTTTAACCTGTGTCTCCGTTCCCATTGCTTGCAAGGCAGCCACGGTTCGTCCTTTATTTAAAGGGGGAGATCAAGCTGATCCTAACTGTTATAGGCCTATTTCTATTTTGACCTGTTTATCAAAAGTGTTTGAAAAACTTATCAATAATCAGTAGACTGGCTTTCTTGTTGTCTATGGTAATCTCTCTGATATGCAATCTGGTTTCCGCTCAGGTTATGGATGTGTCACTGTAACCTTAAAGGTCCTCAATTATGTCACCATTGCCCTTGATTCTAAGCAATGTTGTGCTGCTATTTTTATTGACTTGGCCAAAGCTTTTGATATGGTAACCTATTCCATTCTTGTGGGCCAGCTAAGGAGTATTGGTGTCTCTGAGGGGTCTTTGGCCTGGTTTGCTAACTACCTCTCTCAAAGAGTGCAGTGTGAAAAATCAGAAAACCTGCTGTCTCAGCCACTGCCTGTCACCAAGGGATTTACATCAACAACATAGCTCAGACATTAGGAAGCTCTCTCATTCATTTATATGCAGAGGATACAGTATACTCAGTTGGTCCCTCCGCGGATTTTGTGTTAAATGCTCTACAACAAAGCTTTTGTAGTGTCCAACAAGCTTTCTCTACCCTTAACCTTGTACTGAACACCTCCAAAACAAAGGTCATGTGGTTTGGTAAGAAGAATGCCCCTCTTCCCACAGGTATGATTACTACCTCTGAGGGTTTAGAGCTTGAGGAAGTCACCTCATAAAAGTACTTGGGAGTATGGCTAGACGATACACTGTCCTTCTCTCAGCACATATCGAAGCTGCAGGCTGAAGTTAAATCTAGACTTGGTTTCCTCTGTCGTAATCACTCCTCTTTCACCCCAGCTGCCAGACTAACCCTGATTCAGATGACCATCCTACTCATGCTAGAGTACGGAGACATCATTTATATATCGGGAGGTAAGGGTGCTCTCGAGCAGCTAGATGTTCTGCCAGTCACATTCTGTTAAAGGTCCCCAAAGCACGCACATCCCTGGGTCGCTCTGCTTTTCAGTTCGCTGCAGCTAGAGACTGGAACGAGCTGCAACAAACACTCAAACTGGACAGTTTTATCTCAATCTCTTAATTCAAAGACTCAATCATGGACACTCTTACTGACAGTTGTGGCTGCTTTGTTGTCTCTACCTTCTTGCCCTTTGTGCTGTTGTCTGTGCCCTTTAATGTTTGTACCATGTTTTGTGCTGCTACCACATTGTGTTGCTCCATGTTGTTGTCATGTTGTTTTGCTGCCATGCTGTGTTGTGATGTGTTGCTGCCATGCTGTGTTGTCATGTGTTTATGCCTTGCTATGTTGTTGTCTTAGGTCTCTCATTATGTAGTGTAGTCTTTCTTGTCATGATGTGTGTTTGCCTTTTGGTAGACAGTCATTGTAAATAAGAATTTGTTCTTAACTGACTTGCCTAGTTAAATAAAGGTTATATAAAAAACATACCTACACGTACGCTACGGTCACAAGACGCAGGCCTCCTAATTGTCCCTAGAATTTCTAAGCAAACAGCTGGAGGCAGGGCTTTCTCCTATATAGCTCCATTTTATGGAATGGTCTGCCTATCCATATGAGAGACGCAGACTCGGTCTCAACCTTTAAGTCTTTATTGAAGACTCATCTCTTCAGTAGGTCCTATTATTGAGTGTAGTCTGGCCCAGGAGTGTGAAGGTGAACGGAAAGGCACTGGAGCAACGAACCACCCTTGCTGTCTCTGCCTGGCCGGATCCCCTCTCTCCCTCGGGATTCTCTGCCTCTAACCCTATTACGGAGGCTGAGTCACTGGCTAACTGGTTCTCTTCCATCACGTCCCTAGGAGGGGTGCGTCACTTGAGTGGGTTGAGTCACTGACGTTATCTTCCTGTTTGGCGCCCCCCTCGGGTTCCCTTCTGTCGCAGCCTCCAGTATTTATGCTGCAATAGTTTGTGTCGGGGTGCTAGGGTCAGTCTGTTATGTCTGGAGTATTTCTCCTGTCTTATCCGGTGTCCTGTGTGAATTTAAGTATGCTCCCTCTAATTCTCTCACTCTCCCTCCATTCCCAGAGGACCTGAGCCCTGGGACCATGCCTCAGGACTACTTGGCCTGATGACTCCTTGCTGTCCCCAGTCCACCTGGTCGTGCTGCTGCTCCAGTTTCAACTGTTCTGCCTGCGGTTATGAAACCCTGACCTGTTCCCTACCTTGTTCAGGACCTGCTGTTTTCGACTATCTCTCGCACCTGCTGTCTCTAACTTTGAATGCTCGGCTATGAAAAGCCAACTGACATTTACTCCTGAGGTGCTGACCTGTTGCCCCTCTACAACCACTATGATTACTATTATTATTTAACCCTGCTGGTCATCTATGAATGTTTGAACATCTTGGTCATGTTTTGTTATAATCTCAACCTGGCACAGCCAGAAGAGGACTGGCCACCCCTCAGAGCCTGGTTCCTCTCTAGGTTTCTTCCTAGGTTCCTGCCTTCTCGTGAGTTTTTCCGAGCCACCGTGTTTCTACATCAGCATTGCTTGCTGTTTGGGGTTTTAGGCTGGGTTTCTGTACAGCACTTTGTGACGTCGGCTGATGTAAAAAGGCTTTATAAATACGTTTGATTGATTGATGTTTTTAAGAGTAACGCTGTAATAACCGGTTGCACCTGTACAGGCGCTGTGGGCAACATGACCCTTCCAGCACGTGGCTAGATCACCGACAGAGATGTGTTTGTTTGACTGTCGCTGACATCCACACCTTCACTAGGGGCCCTAGAATGTAGTCAGAGGCGCTACTTCTTTATCTTAGTCCAGCATCTTTGCCTGTTTAGTTCTTCCGAATTCTGTGAGGTTTCAACGGCAGGTATTCTAGTGTCTTCCCTACTTACTTCTCTCTCCCGTGTCCTAATTCTAAATCTGCTGGAGATCATTCTTTCTGAACTCTGTACCTTCTGTTGCTGAGGCAACCTGCCACATTATTTCATAGACAAGAGGTTAAAGATCCAAGTCCTGGTTTCCAAACTGTTTCACAAATATACAGCTCCATTGTAGCGGTCTTGATTTGTGGTTTACTGTATGTTCCACTGCATTCTGCCATAAGACTGTCCTGCTCAGAAACGTGAGAGAATTTACAGTAAATACAAAGACAAATAAATTGTTTAACAATATTCAAACTTTATTGATTTTAACATCTTGAATCTAATGGCAAAACTATAAAAGAAAACTTAAGGCAAAACAAGATTCCAGGCAAAAAGGACACATCAAACAAGCATAAACCATTAGAGTAGTAGGCATCCTGACTATATGCAACAGCAAGTGTCTGTCAACACATTAACCTGTGTGTCTGTGTGTGTGAGAGAGAGAGAGGAAATCTGAGGAATCGTTCCATAAGAACTATGACTTTTTATTCAACAGGACTTAGATCAAGGTGGCATGTGGACATTGTTAAAAAGCAGCAAGGCAAAAAAAAAAAACAGCTCCAGAGCTTCACACTAATAATGACAGCTGCCTCCAGAGCCAGAGACATGTAAAGGTCAGCCAACTGGGTACAATACTAACGTGCACCGTTGTTCCAGAGAAAGCTACATTCTAGGGTCAAGAATGTAAATTTCATTTTAGGTTGGAATGTAGGCAAGTCATGGAATGCTTGGTGACAATATTTAGGACAATTTGCCATACTATGCATGTCTGTGGCTCTGGCCAGCTGACCCATTCTTCTGTGTCTGGTTTAGGCTCCCAAAGCAAAGTGTGATTGAGAAAACGAAGACAACATTTAAAGATGCTCTTACAACACAAAGCATCTTTGATTTCATCTTTACAAGGGAGTCCCTTTGATATCTATTGGGTGTACTATCCCGTTACGACAAAAATAAAAACCTTAATTTATGTTCAACTGAGTAAGGCACTTTTCTTGAAAAGGTGCAGGGAGAGGAACTGTGTGACAGTCTACGGGCTCTGGAAAAAATTGGCAACAATCAGAATATTTGTATCAGTTGCTGTGGGTACTGGCGATGTCCTGTGACATCTACTGAAAGAAAATACTATCTCACTGCAGGATGGTGCCTTTCTACGGTAGGCAGTCATTTTAAATCAGTTTCAAAAACAAACATTGTGTCCTTAGGACTATGGCAAAAGGAGAAATAACAGGGAAGTAACAGTCAGAATGCTGGATTGATTCACAAATGCTTATCAGTTGCCACAGCATACTGTGAGGCTGTGAATGCAGTCAAGGCAAAACTAGATTTATACTTCTGACTTGCCATAGTTCGGGGGTCTTTGGGACGTAGCCTAAAGCCGTTGGGTGACTGTAGATGAATATTGTAAAAGACATGCTTAAAGCGATCAAGAAAACAAACATAAAATCAGGGACAATGAAGGCCAAGGAAAGTCGCATGCGCACATTTAAATGACATTGAGTGTGCTCATACAAAACAACCAAGTTATTATTTTTTTCCATCATTAGAAAAATATTGAGTTAAGAGTTCTCACAAGCATTCATACATTTTTGGAAGCAATACAAAAACGATAAGGCAAAAACTACAAAGCAAAGCTTCGTCAGTGCAAAGCTCCATTTTCCATGCCAAGACTGAGGACTTTGGCTTTAATGCACATTTTTTAGGCATACTCTCCACTAGCATACTGTTTGACAAATTCATCAAGTGGTTATTTTAATTTTAAGTGTCTGAAGCCCCAAGAGCCTAATTCAAAATAAAATATTACAATTCCAAGCATTGGACATGCAAAAAATTACAAACAAAAACACAACCGAGTCTTGACATTGACAAGCCACTGCAAGCGAAAGCTATTGATAAAACACTAAAAAAGATCCATCATCTTGCCTTTACACGATTGAAAGTGGAAATCTTGAAGGTAGATCAACTGAAGGACATGACAGCTCTATGTACAAGGTGGACATCACACTGTTAGCAGCAAGCTAATCAAAGAACTAGACATACTGTACGAGCACTACATTTGGGAAACCTACAGTACCTTGAGAATGTATTCAAACCTCTGGACTTTTTCTACAATTTGTTGTGTTACAAAGTGAGTGTAAAATTGATTTCATTGTATTTTTTTTGTGCCAACGATCTAGACAAAATACGAACGTCAAAGCAGAAGAAAAATCCCCCAAAAACTTGTGGGAGTTTTGCACACCTGGATTGTGCAATACGTGCACATTATTCAAGCTGTCTAGTTGGTTGTTGATCATTACTAGACAGCCATTTTCAAGTCTTGCCATAGATTTATGAGCAGATTTAAGTAAAAGCCCAACCAGGCCACTCAGGAACATTCAAAGTTGTCTTGGTAGAAACTCCAGTGTATATTTGGCATTGTGTTTTAGGAATTGTCCTGCTGAAAGGTGAATTTGTCTCCCAGTGTCTGTTTGAAAGCAGACAAACAGGTTTCCCGCTATGATTTTACTTGTGCTTAGCTCTATTCCGTTTCTTATCCTTATTCTTATCCTAAAAAACTCCCTAGTCCTTGCCGAAGACAAGCATACCCATAGCATGATGTAGTCACCACCATGCTTGGAAATATGAAGAGTGGTACTCAGTGATGTGTTGGGAGTTTCCCCAAACATAATGCTTTGTAATTCAGAACAAAGTGTCAAATTTCTTTTGCCTAATTTTTTTGCAGTATTATTTTAGTGCCTTATTGCAAACAGGATTCATGTTTTGGAATATTTTTTGTTCCTGTACAGGCTTCCTTTTCACTGTCAATTAGGTTTAGTATTGCAGAGAAACTAGAATGTTGTTGATCTAGCCTGGTTTCTCCCATCAATCATTCAACTCTGTAACTGTTTTAGAGTCACCATTGGCCTCGTGGTGAAATCCCTGAGCGGTTTTCTTCCTCTCCAGCAACTGAGTTAGGAAAGACGCCTGCATCTTTGTAGTGACTGGCTGTATTGACACACCAGCCAAAGTGTAATTAATAACCACCATGCTCAAAGGAATATTCAAATGTCTGCTTTTATTTATTTAACCCATCTTCCAATAGGTGCCCTTCTTTGTAAAACATTGGAAAACCTCCCTGGTCCTTGTGGTTGAATCTGTGCTTGAAATGAACTGTTTGACCGAGGGACCTTAGATAATTGTACGTGTGGGGTTTTAGAGATGGAGTAGTCATTTAAAAATCATATTAAACACTATTATTGTGCACAGAGTGAGTCCATGTAATTTACATGACTCGTCAAGCACATCTTTACCCATGAACTTATTTAGGCTTGTTAAGCAGCTGTTTACCCCTGAACTTATTTAGGCTTGCCATAACAAAGGGGTTGAATACCTTTTGACTCGAGACACTCCAGATTTTCATTTTTAATTCATTTGTAAACATTTCTAAAAACATAGTTCCACTTCAACATTTTGGGTATTGTGTGCAGATCAGTGATACAAAATCTCAATTTAATCAATTTTAGGCTGTAACAACACAATGTGGAAAAAGTCAAGGGGTGTCAATACTTTCTGAAGGAATTCCTCTCCTTGGCACTGCACTTAAAAAAGACAGCTCACTGGGAGAAAAGAAAACTCCCAACATGAAAAGGACGACATCTCAACATTGCGCCCATTTTAAGTTCAGGGACCAGGTATTAGTTAGTTTTTTGAAATGATCAAATAACTATCAGTTCAATTTATGCATGACTCCAGGAAAAACAATTTTATTAAGAACTAAGCCAAAAAGTATTCTTCACTGTTAATTTTCAAAACACAGGCTATAAGGATGTGCCTGTACAATATGAGGGGGAACTAGCACTAGGGCGCTGTGAGGAACATTCAAAACTTCTGCCTGCATAGGTGACATCTCAACCAATGTCAATATAATCAATTGATACTGTAATAGGTTTTCATCCATCAAAGACCAAGATGAGGAACTAACGTATCGGTCTACTCTTCAATAATAAAAGGCTATTCAGTCCAGCTGGGATACTAGGGTTCTGCTGTTCAGGGTTGGGCCCAATTCATTGCAATTATTCAGCAAGTTCAGGAAGTCAACTGAAATTGAAATCATTCCCAATCTTCTATGAGGAACATTTTGGAATTTCAGGTAACTACTTGGTTTGGGTGAATTAAAATGGGATTGAGAACCACCCTGGTTCTCTTCTCTCTGCTCATCACCAATATCAGCACCGCATTACCGTGCCTGTCACCAGACTGCTTTTACTTCACAACAACGACACTCAGGCCTCAGCTAGGAGGAAGAGGAGCAACATCATAATTCTCACTCATCCCCTCTTTTAAGTCACATTTAACATTAAAGGCACTTTACTGCTATCACTGTACGCATCAATAAGGTGCAGACTGTCTTATCTTCATCTATTTCCGTTCAACACTTGAATTCATAATTAGACTTATTTAATCATTCTCATATATTTACTACAATCTTTTATCTGTAGAACCTTTCGACCATGTCCCAAAGACTTGACTCATTGCGATTGCCTTCCTGTCAAGGGAAGATCTCAAGTCTACTGACTGGACTCTTCACTGTGATCTGTTTGGCTGAAGCCGATAAAGAGAGGGGGTTGTAGAAAGGGGGATTGATTTGGGTGTATTGAGCTGCTCTCTTGGCAGCGTGTGGTGTGTGCTGTGTCTTAACACCAAGGGTCTGACTCCTCCTCTACTTCAGATGGAGGCATCTTCATACAGAATATACACTTAAAGAATGGAGTACTGCTTCTAGTTCTCCTTTTGTTTGGACTTTCTACCATCATTTGATTATAACCCCTTTATATAGGTGTGAAAAACTCTGCCCAGATCTGTCCCACGACAAACAAGAATAAAAGCTATGCTGCATCATCCAGTCATCACATTCTGAAAAATAACAGCGGAGGGGACCTCAGTGTTTCTGAAGCGTTACCAAGGTGCATGAAGGCCACAAGCTAATGCCATGGCAGCCCCACTATATTCCAACAGAACAGAACGTCGATTACATAAATGACCGTTGGCTCGTTTTACCAGGCCAGGCAGGTAAAACATTCAAATGAAGGGCCAGGGGAGAGGAGCAGTAAATTAGGCTGATTTTTCTCAAGTCACAATGACTAACTGAATGAGGAGAGGGGGAGAGAGGGGAGTAGGAGAGGGGAAACACAGTGATGTAATTATATGTGCTGAAGGCTGCACCAGGGTGTGAGAAATGCGTAGTGTACACATCCAGTAAAAGATGTGGCGCAAGTGTGGGTGTGTACCACAGGAGGTTGGTGGCCCCTTAATTGGGGAGGACGGGCTCGTGCTAATGGCTAGAGCGGAATGGTATCCAATACATCCAACGCATGGTTCCCATGTGTTTGATGCCATTCCGCTTGCTCCGTTGCAGCCATTATTATGAGCCATCTTCTCCTCAGCAGCCTTCTGTTGTGTGTATAGTTTACAGCCCATGTGTCTATTCAGGCTACAGGCCTAAACCACAAGTTGCTAGCACAATGCAATGAGGAGTGGGGATTGTGGGAGAAACACTGTTTGAGAGAATCACAATGGCCAGGGTTAGGGGGTTGATATTAGGAGGTTCCAGCTGGCCCGGGAGGGGTGGGGGGGCCAGAGTAGGTGTTGGTCCTTCAGAGGGTGTGGTAGATGCGGTCCTTGGACTTGCAGAACTTGTAGAGGAAGAAGAGCACAGCCTGCAGGCCCAGGACCAGCACGATGCCCCCAATGAAGCTCGCTGCGTCAAACGTTGCATTCTTATGAGGTGCAGGAGAGGGCCCCACTGGTGACGCAGTGCTGTCTGCACAGGGTGGGAGTGAGAGCCAAGTCATACCACTGTATCACCACTAGCCTTTAGGGCCATGTAGAACCACAAACATTGATAATACACTGGCGGAATTGACTTTTGATTCAGTAATATGATTTGATTTCAGACTGGGCTGGCATGGGAACTTACTTGAAGCAGTCGTTGTGTCAGAGACTGGGACGGTGCTGTTAGTGGGCAGGGCAGTTGGTACTGCAGTAGTCAGGTTAGCTGGACACAGCAGTAAGATATCAGTTTAATACCATTTCACCACTTACAAAAACAGTTGACCATTTCCCCATATTTAGGTTTGACATTACAACCATCCGGCCACCCAGTAGACACACACTGATTAGAAGGGAGCAGCTGAGAGGCTGGTTTTTGCTGGTTACCTGTGGTGGAGCTGTTAGTGACCGTAGGGATAGCAGACATGGTGGGGGTAGGAGGTTTGGCTGAACTTGAAGTAAAAGGCTGCACTGAAGAAACCGACACAGAGAGAGACAGAGTATAAAGCAGGGCTGTGACGATTTCAGTATTGCAATATTTTTTCCAAGGCAAAAATGAAAACACAAAGCAGACCTAACACTACGGTCCTGCTGTATGTAAAATATTGTGCGCCATTGCTTGGAAAATAAACGTGACTCTGGATGAGAACCGTTCGTTTCCAACATCAGGGCTGTTAATCGAAAGAAGTTAAATCCACTTTGCGTTTTGTTTCCTTGCCATAATACTAATGAGTATCGCGATACTGGTATCATCCCGGGCCTAGTATAAAGCAGGGAAGAAAGAGACAGGCTACATCTGGATAGTCCCAAAATGCCTCCTGCATTCGCCTCCTGCATTCCCCTCCTGCCTTCCATTTTGATCTGACAGGATTTGGTAGGTGAATGTAATAGCGTGAATTCATACAATTAGCTTTCACCCATCTAATCCTTTTGGACTGGTGGAATGACAAGGGAGGAGGAAGGCAGCGACAAAGCAATTAGGAAAGGAGGGAAGCATTTCAGAGTATTGAGAGAAAGCAACTGACACCACATAACAGAGATATAGAATGTCTCCAAATGCCTAGATCAGTCACTTTCTGTTAAAGGCCAGTCCTGTGTCATGTTAACAAAGTGACAGTCACTTTCTGTTAAAGGCCAGTCCTGTGTCATGTTAAATAAGTGACAGTCACTTTCTGTTAAAGGCCAGTCCTGTGTCATGTTAAATAAGTGACAGGGACTGGAATAACAAAGCACATGTAATCCCTCTGGAGAAGCCTTTAACTGAACCAGGTGATGCTATTGGACTTTACCTGAGCAGGTTTCATTGGAGCAGGCGCCTATGGTCATGTTCTGACTGTTTACGGAGGTGACGTTGACACAGGAGACATTGGAGACATCTGGAGTTGCTGTAACTGAACAGAGGGGATAAAATGAACAAACAAACACCAATGAAAGACAGTTTTCCAGTAGAGCACTAACACAAGAAAATGTGTTCAGGTGATTGGGAATCTTTAGGAAAAGTATATTAATCCTGACACCATAGGGAACATGAGCCATTTAAGAACACAAGGGCTGCATTCCAAACACTTAAGACACACCCTATCCCCTCAGCCCTCAAATTAAGTGGACACTTCTGATGAGTATACACTTGCAGGGTAAGGGAGGAAGGAATGATTTTTAAAATGGACCGCCCTTGCACAGAGATTCGTCACTCATTCATCCCGCGATGATTGTGTTTTCAGCCACCGGTAGCTTGTGGGTGCTTTACATATGCTACAGTCAATTACAATTGCACGTCTACTTAAAATGAACTGTATAAAATGATTAATATATGCCTACTATATGATAGCTAGCAAATTAATTAGCTAACTAATGGTTAGCTTGCCTAGCTGGAACTTCTGAAGAAGGAAAATGTTTTATTTCTAAATTTTCCAAAAACATCATTACATTTACAATGCCATCATGTGCATTAGTATCACAATTTATAACAAATTGAAATATGGAGAGTTTCAGTCCCCAAAGTGAACATAATTGTACACTCGCAAACTCGACTAAAAACGAGGGCAGAAGGGCTTACATTATAAAACTCGCCTTGCTTGGCGAATCATTTGGACCGCCCTCCAAGATGGTGACAGCGATTCCCCCAAGGGCACAAGGCGAGGTTAAGTGGACGAGGGTGTGTCTTTTAAGAGTTTGAACCACAGCCAAGTATTATCTTGTTTTCAGTCAAATGGGATGGGCTTGTCAGCTCAGGAGTCTAGTGCGAGTTCAGTCATTCTCCTTCCTGGAAAGTCAGAAATCATAGCCAGCCCCCTCCCCCACTGCATGATCTTTCCCATTACTGAGTAATCCAAGGGGGTGGATAGATACACTTGGATAGAAATTTATCAGAAATACAGTGTAGACAATGTTAATGTTGTAAATGACTATTGTTGCTGGAAACAGCAGATTTTACATGTGATTTCTACAGAGACCCATTATCAGCAACCATCCTGTGTTCCAATGGCACGTTGTGATAGCTAATCCAAGTACCACTTTAAAAGGCTAATTGATCATTAGAAAACCCTTTTGTAATTATGTTAGCATAGTTAGCAAACTGTTGTGCTCCAATCAAGTTGTAGAAACATCATGGCTCAACTAAGCTCAATTTCCAGTCTCATAGCAAAGCATCTGAACACTTATAAGGTATGTTTTTTTTAATCAATTTGCAAAAACGTCATGAAACCCATTTTCGCTTTGTGATAGGGTATTGTGTAGATATTTTGTTTTAAACCTACAGGTGATTTATCGCATGCTCGTACTGTTCTGAAACTAACCTTGTCTGCACTGCCACTAACCTTGTCTTGAAGTTGAGAATCTTAATTGCATGCTCCTCGCGTTCTCTCCTTCTCAAAACCAATGGAGGAGCAGGTCAGAGGGGAGGGACCTCTGGTTCTCTCATCCAGTGGGGTTTTGAGAAGGAGACGAGAGGACACGAGGAGCATGCAATTAAGATCATCCGTGTGTGACCCCACTCACTATCAGTGTGTGTGTGTGTGTAAGGCAGACTTTTCCATTGGTGGAGGGGGTAGAGGTGGCTGTTACCTCACAGGCAGCTATGAAAGGTGGAGCTCACTAACACACATTCCAGAAGGATCTTGACAGTGTGAGCCGAACCCACTGCAAGGGGCATCCAGTGAGAGATCGGAGGGAAGAGGATTGTCAGAGGGGAAATCCTTAAAGAGCCAAGTGCTGCATAACGCTTTATGTTTCTTACATCCAGACCAGTACACTTTGAGCTAAACCAGCTGACACGTGTAGCTCAGTGGGATTAAACTACAGCCTTCAGAACAAAAATGGAGCCCCTCTGACGCCTATGTGTTTACATTAAATCCCTAAACCAATGATAAATCTGGTAATAACAGTGGGGCTTGCAGTAACTCACCACAATGAGCTGGGTAATTACCTCAGCCTAAGTGAGCTGGGTCTGTATTGTAGCCAACTTTAGAATGTCCCTCTCCATGGTCAGTCTGTGTGAACTTCCAGATTTAAGTTCATATCTAATTGGTGATCCTGTTGTAGGGCTTGTGATAGGCATTTGTTCAGACCTCCGACCTACTGTGTGGTGAGAGACGGTTAGTTCTGGTGTGAGAGAGAGACTGCCGAGTTATTAGTTCTGCTGTGTGACAGCACTGTGAGGATTTTGCCTGTCAGTCATTAACCAGGTTTCCATCCACAGATTTGAATCAGAATAAAGTCATACCTTACTAAAAAATATATAATTCACGACAGCTGTGATGGAAACAAGTAATTAAGGTACAATTATATATATATGCGACAGAACTAGTTTGTTCGATATGGTGGGATCTTTGTCTTGTAAAATGAATTACGGGAGAAATGGAGGTGGAAACACCTTTATGTGCAAATATTGATATCAAATCAAATTGTATTAGTCACATGTGCCGAATACAACAGACCTTACAGTGAAATGCTTAATTACAAGCCCCTAACCAACAATGCAGTTAAAAAAATTAAAATAGATAGATAAGAAATAAAAGTAAACAGTAAAATAACAATAGCGAGACTATATACAGGGGGGTACCAGTACAGAGTCAATGTGCGGGGGCACCGGTTAGTTGAGGTAGTATGTACATGTAGGTAGAGTTATTAAAAGTGACTATGCTTAGATGATAGAGTAGCAGTGGTGTAAAGGGGAGGGGGGCAATGCAAATAGTCTGGGAGGCCATTTGATTAGATGTTAGAGTCTTTAGGCTTGGGGTTAGAAACTGTTTAGAAGTCTCTTGGACCTAGACTTGGCGCTCCAGTACTCCTTGCCGTGCGGTAGCAGAGAGAACAGTCTATGACTAGGGTGGCTGGAGTCTGACAATTTTTAGGGCCTTCCTCTGACACCACCTGGTATAGAGGTCCTGGATTGCAGGAAGCTTGGCCCCAGTGATGTACTGGGCCGTACGCACTACCCTCTGCACCTTGCGGTCAGAGGCCAAGCAGTTGCCATACCATGCTTTGATGCAACCAGTCAGGATGCTCTCGATGGTGCAGCTGTCAGAACCTTTTGAGGATCTGAGGACCCATGTCAAAATGTCAGTCTCCTGTGTGGGAATAGGCGTTGTCGTGTCCTCCTCACGACTGTCTTGGTGTGCTTGGACAATGTTAGTTTGTTGGTGATGTGGACACCAAGGAATTTGAAGCTCTCAATCTGTTCCACTGCAGCCCTGTTGATGAGAATGGGGGCGTGCTCGGCCCTCCTTTTCCTCTAGTCCACAATCATCTCCTTTGTCTTGATCACGTTGAGGGATAGGTTATTGTCCTGGCACCACACGGCCAGATGTCTGACCTCTCTATAGGATGTCTTACCATTGTCGGTGATCAGGCCTACCACTATTGTGCCATCGGCAAACTTGGTGTTGGAGTCGTGCTTGGCCGTGCAGTCATGAGTGAACAGGGAGTACAGGAGGGGACTGAGCACAAACCCCTGAGGGGCCCCTGTGTTGAGGATCAGCATGGTGGATGTGTTGTTACCTACCCTTACCACCTGGGGTCAGCCTGTCAGAAAGTCCAGGATCCAGTTGCAGAGGGAGGTGTTCAGTCCCGGGGTCCTTAGCTTAGTGATGAGCTTTGAGGGCACTATGGTGTTGAACACTAAGCTGTAGTCACATTGGTGTTCCATAGGTGTTCCTTTTGTTCAGGTGAGAAAGGGCAGTGTGGAGTGCAATAGAGACTGCGTAATCTGTGGATCTGTTACAAGTGGAATACAAAATTGGAGTGGGTCTAGGTTTTCTGGGATTATGGTGTTGATGTGAGCCATGACCACCCTTTCAAAGCACTTCATGGCTACAGACGTGAGTGCTACGGGTCGGTGGTCATTTAGGCAGGTTACCTTAGTGTTCATGGGCACAGGCACTATGGTGATCTGTTTGAAACATGTAATTATTACAGACTTGGACAGAGAGAGGTTGAAAATGTCAGTGAAGACACTTGAAAATTGGTCAGCGCATGCTCGCAGTACCTGTCCTGGTAATCCGTCTGCCCCTGCGGCCTTGTGAATGTTGACCTGTTTTAAGGGCTTATTCACGTCGGCTGTGGAGAGCGTGATCACAGTCTTACAGAACAGCTGATGCTCTCATGCATGTTTCAGTTCCATTTGCCTCGAAGCGAGCACAGAAGTAGTTTAGCTCGTCTGGTAGGCTTGTGTCACTGGGCATCTCTCGACTGTGCTTCCCTTTGTAGTCTGCAATGGTTTGCAAGCCCTGCCACATCCGACGAGCATCAGAGTCGGTGTAGGACGATTCGATCTTAGTCCTGTATTGACGCTTTGCCTGTTTGATTGTTCATCGGAGGGCATAGCAGGATTTCTTATAAGCTTCCGGATTAGAGTCTCGCTCTTTGAAAGCAGCAGCTCTAGCCTTTAGCTCAGTGCGGATGTTGCCTGTAATCCTTCTGGTTGGGGCATGTACGTACGGTCACTGTGGGGACGACGTCGTCGATGCACATATTGATGAAGCCAATGACGGATGTGATGTACTCCTCAATGCCATCGGAGGAATCTCGGAACATATTCTAGTCTGTGCTAGTAAAACAGTCCTGTAGCTTAGCATCTGCTTCATCTGACCACTTTTTAAAAATCGATCTAGTCACTGGTACTTCCTGCCTTCATTTTTGCTTGTAAGCAGGAATAAGGAGGATAGAATTATGGTCAGATTTGCCAAATGGAGGGTGAGGGAGAGCTTTGTATGAGTCTGTGTGTGTGGAGTAAAGGTGGTCCAGAGTTTTTTCTCCTTCTGGTTGCACCTTCAACATGCCGATAGAAATGTGGTAAAATGGATTTAAGTCCCCAGCTACTATGAGCGCTGCCTCTGGGTGAGCATTTACTTGTTTGCTTATGGCAGAATACAGATAAACTATCTAGGTAGATCGTGTGTTCTACAGCTTATCATGAGATACTCTACCTCAGGCGAGCAAAACCTCCAGACTTCCTTAGATCTAATGCGCCAGCTGTTATTTACAAAAATACATCGCCCGCCACCCCTTGTTTTACCAGACGCTGCTGTTCTAACCTGCCGGTACAGCGTATAAGCAGCCAGCTGAATGTTCATAGTGTAGTCGTTCAGCCATGACTCCGTGAAGCATAAGATTTTACAGTTTTGAAACACTTTGTGTCGCTGATGCATACAAGCTGCTGATGCACGCCTTTGGAACATCTGCATTAAAAAAATCTAATAAATACATTATTAATTTTAGGCAGGTCGAAAGAAACATTGATACGAATAAAATGTACAGTTGAAGTCATAAGTTTACATACACCTTAGCCAAATACATTTAAACTCAGTTTCACAATTCCTGACATTTAATCCTAGTAAAATTTCCCTGTCTTAGGTCAGTTAGGATCACCACTTTATTTTAAGAATGTGAAATGTCAGAATAATAGTACAGAGAATTATTTATTTCAGCTTTTATTTCTTTCATCACATTCCCAGTGGGTCAGAAGTTTACATGCTACCAAATACTAATTGTGTATTGCCTTTAAAATGGTTTAACTTGGGTCGAACGTTTAGGGTAGCCTTCCACAACCATCCTACAACAAGTTGGGTGAATTTTGTCCCATTCCTCCTGACAGAGCTGGTGTAACTGTCAGGTTTGTAGGCCTCAAGGCCTCATTTTCTACAGGATTGAGGTCAGGGCTTTATGATGGTCACTCCAATACTTTGACTTTGTTGTCCTTAAGCCATTTTGCCACAACTTTGGAAGTATGCTTGGGGTCATTATCCATTTGGAAGACCCATTTGAGACCAAGCTTTAACTTCCTGACTGATGTCTAAAGATGTTGCTTCAATATATCCACATGTCATCATGAGGCATGAAAGTAATCTATTTTGTGAAGTGCACCAGTCCCTCCTGCAGCAAAGCACCCCCACAACATGATGCTATCACCCCCGTGCTTCAAGGTTGGGATGGTGTTCTTCGGCTTGCAAGCATCCCCCTTTTCCCTCCAAACATAACGATGGTCATTATGGCCAAACAGTTCTATATATTTTTGTCCCCATGTGCAGTTGCAAACCGTAGTCTGTCTTTTTTATGGCGGGTTTGTAGCACTGGCTTCTTCCTTGCTGAGCGGCCTTTCAGGTTATGTCGATATAGTACTCGTTTTACTGTGGATATAGATACTTTTGTACCCATTTCCTCCAGCATCTTCACAAGGTCCTTTGCTGTTGTTCTGGGATTGATTTGCATTTTTCGCACCAAAGTACGTTCATCTCTAGGAGTAAGACCGCGTCGCATTCCTGAGTGGTATGACGGCTGCATGGTCCCACGGTGTTTATACTTGCCTACTATTGTTTGTACAGATGAACGTGGTACCTTCAGGCATTTGGAAATTGCTCCCAAGGATGAACCAGACTTGTGGAGGTCTACATTTTTTTTTCTTTTGATTTTCCCATGATGTCAAGCAAAGAGGCACAGAGTTTGAAGGGAGGCCTTGAAATACATCCACAGGTACACCTCCACAGGTACACCTCCGATTCACTCAAATGACGTCAATAAGCCTATCAGAAGCGTCTAAAGCCATGACATAATTTTCTGGAATTTTCCCAGCTGTTTAAAGGCACAGTCAACTTAGTTTATCCGGTTTGGGATAGGGGGCAGCATTTTCACGTTCGGATGAAAAGCGTGCCCAGAGTAAACTTCCTGCTACTCTGGCCCAGAAGCGAATATATGCATATTATTAGTAGTATTGGATAGAAAACACACTGAAGTTTCTAAAACTGTTTGAATGATGTCTGAGTATAACAGAACTCATATGGCAGGTGAAAACCTGAGAAAATCCAACCAGGAAGTGGGAAATCTGAGGTTTGTAGTTTTTCCAACTCATTGTCTATCGAATATTCAGTGTCTATGGGGTCATATTGCACTTCTACGGCTTCCACTAGAGGTCAACAGTCTTTAGAACCTTGTTTGAGGCTTCTACTGTGAAGTGGGGGCGAATGAGAGCTGAATCAACCAGAGGCCTGCCAGAGTGCCATGAGCTGATTACGTGAGAGTTTGCTTGCGTTCCATTGCAATTCTAAAGACAAAGGAATTCTCCGGTTGGAACATTATTGAAGACATCGTTTGACATGTTTCTACGAACTGTAATATACCTTTTTTAACTTGCACCTGTGAATGTATGAAAGATACATATTTCTAAAAAATATTTTTGAATTTCGTGCTCTGCCTTTTCAGCAGAATGTTGTCGAGGAACCCCTAGCCATAAGAAGTTAAGTAAACTTCTGACCCACTAGAATTGTGATAGTCAGTTTATAAGTAAAATATATCTGTAAGTAAACAATTGTTGGAAAAATGACTTGTCATGCACAAAGTAGATGCCCTAACCGACTTGCCAAAACTATAGTTTGTTAACAAGAAATTTGTGGAGTGGTTGAAAAACGAGTTTTAATGACTCCGACCTAAGTGTATGTAAACTTCCCGACTTCAACTGTATTTCAGTAAAACAGGATAGGAGTATGTTATCTGGCTATACGCCATGCCATAGGCCAGGATTGCCCAATTGGCGGCCCACGGGCCTAATTTGGCCCGCTTACGCTCCGTTCCTTGCCTCAGGCTGCACACGCTGATCATATTTCACCCTAATATGCAACATGTTTCGATTTAGAAGGGCCTATTAACAAATGGGCAGGAGCAGGATAAAAAAAAAAAAAAGTCCATATGCACTCAAATAGCGAATGGAAGCTGCTGTCCCGCGGATCATTTTTCAAATCATGCCGGGTAGGCTACTCCGGTTTTATAGTGCAGCTGAGAAATAAATACAGTAGCAGCTGGGATCATCCTCTTTTTAGTGGCAACTGCCAAAACTGAGGGCCTACACTCAGCTCAGTCCACATAATCATGGAGGATAATGTGCCTGAATAGAAGGTTCCAACTTACCACACCCACAATTCAGATAGTCCTATAATACTGTCTATGTAGTTTGCTATGTTGAAGTAAATTATGCAAATCATGATGACAGACACACAGGTTCTCTAAAAACATCTCACAACCCTACGTAGCTTAAATGGCACCTCCTAAAACACACAATCGGATTTGCTCTGCTTCTTCTCAGCATCACACACACACACACACACACAGGCACACACACAGGCACACACACACACACAGGCACACACATACCTGGGAATGACGCACCTGTTCACCTTTATTACTCAGCAGTGTGTCATGGGCAATGATCTGGGCTTGGCTTAAAAACCCAATTAAAACAACCTGTAACCTCAATTCACTGGGCTGATAACATCCACAGGCAAGCAGAGTTACGATGCGGCAGTCAGAGCAGCAGGCTGGCTATTTAAACTAGGTGGTTAGAGCCCTGAATGCTGATTGATATACCACGTCTGTCAGCCAGACCATATACCACGGGTATGACAAAACATTATTTTTTACTGCTCTAATTACATTGATAACCAGTTAATAATAGCAATAATGCAGCTCGAGGGTTTGTGGTATATGGCACTCCGCGATGTCTTGCCTAAGAACAATCCTTAGGCGTGGTATACTGGCCATATACCACACCCCCTCGTGCCTTATTGTTTAATTATAGTGTATGACTCAGGCATCTAGGAGCTTAGTATATCACACCATCGACCAAAGCCTAAAAATGAACAAACATCCCCACTGGAGATTGAGACCACAATATCAAGACATTTATCATGATAGTCTTACCAGGTATTGCCATTATCGTAATGAGATAATTGTGTAGCAAAGTGTTCTTGTCCAAGGACCAGCAGATATCTCTACCCTCTAAAATGGCTGGTGTGGAAGAGATGAGGCTAAATGTCCTAGTAGCTTCCTAAACTACATAAGCAGACACTTTTACTAAGGACACACATTTCTCGGTTCACTGCCTTGCCCAAACCGCCCATTGTCCGTCTTTTTTGACTTGCATTTCAAAATGGCTACCTCTTGATCCTTTGGAATGACATTGTCAAAAAACAGATTCAACTGGCTTACAAGTTCAGTATGGCTCAGGAAATTGTAGACTTAAGCTTACATGCCAAAATGTATGACTCTTCACCACAATATCATGCATGCAGGAGTAGGAAAAGTAGGTACTTACATGTGCAGTTCATCCATTGACAGTCACCAACACATGCGTCACAATCAAATGCAGCACAATCAACTGAAACGGGAAACATCAATTAACATAAGTAATTACAAGTGTATAACTAAGGTTAGATGTAATAGGGGGAATTTGCCCAAATTTGACGGATATAGACCTAATTGGACCTGCCAGGGAGATATTTACTAGGCAAAACATTACTCATCAAATGTATGCAACGTTAAATCGTTAGTCACAGGGAGTGGTAAAGTTACTCAGCGATTCCTTGTACATGAAATCAGTCTAACGTTACGAGGTGAGAAAGGTCATGTCAACATCAAGTGCATTACATTTAAAATACCTGTGTCAATGAGGGACTTTAACATTGTCCCTCTGTTCGTGTGACTTGTGTAGCTTCATAGCTAACTAACTAGAGCTTCATAACGCAACATAACTCTAATGTGACGCAAGGCTGACAGGCTTGTTGTTGCATATGATAACAGCCAGCTGGACATGGGCAATGAGAGAATAGCTGGCCGATTCACTAACCATCCATTTTCGAAAGTTGTTGTGAAAGGGTAAATTAAAAGCGACACATTTGCCTGTAAGTTCAGGGTTGCTGGCTAGCGTTAGTATTTGTTTCTTCTAAAAGCTAGTTGGAGGACGATAACGTGGGCTGCTTGATATGTCGCGCGCGCGCGCGCAGCTAGCTGGCTAAACTCCGCACATATCCTTAGAAAAACCAACTAGCTTGACATGATTTGACAACACGTGGAATTCGCACAAATAATTTAAACAAACTGTTTGCAGTCACATTCGGGGGAACTAGATAGACATGTGACATAAATATGCACTCAAACGTCTCGCGCAGTTACCTCTCCTTAGTTAGCTAGCTAACGTTAGCTCGCTGGCTTTCCAATGCAGAAAGCGCAAGAACAGGTTGTGCTGTGTTTTGTAGGTCGCAAACTTACCTACGTATGCAGCTGTTGTTGCACTCACCAATGCGAGTACCAATGTAACGTACACAAGTTTTAAAAACATGTTGTTTAATTTATATTTTTCCTCAATTTGTTCTACCCGAATTTTAGTCGCGAGAGATCTGGATATCTGCTGGATACGGGGCTTGTTGCTAACTTGCTACTTCCTTCTACACAGGTCATGTGGCACTTTTTATTGCTTGCTTGCAGGGAGGGGTAAAGAGATGTGTCGTGAAGTGAGACGTCCAGTACTGACTTTATTTCACAGTATGGCCTAGGCCTACTGTACTTAAAAACACGGACCTCCTGTTTATACTACTTCACTGCAGAGTGGCACAGTTATAATAACTTGTCTCGGGTAAGTGGCAACATGTTTTCTTCTGAAAGAAACTCACACCTGTCATGAATCACAATTGAAATAACCAGATTTAATTATTGCGTATCATCTGCTGATATAGAATCACTTGCAAATTGTTGATGAAACAAACAGATAATACATGCCAACCAACTCACAGCCCCTTGTTATAACTATTTTTATTTATTTAATTATGTTCTGACTGTACACTACAGTGCAGGAATTTGGACAGCAGGCCTACTGTTTTTGTGGCCTCTTAGGTCAAGATACCATTTCCTGTATAGTCCACCACCACAAAATCACATATCTAGAGGACTAGAAATGCCACAAGTCTTTTGTTTTGACTAGTCTGCTTTGATTTACTCAAAAGAGGAGGGATTGAATCAACAAACAAGTCATTTTTAGGGGGGAATGATTGTTTCACATATACAGGGTACACTACATCTCTATCTAGCTTTCATTTCTGGTGTGAAAAAAGCTACAGTTGAAGTCTTAAGTTTACATACACTTAGGTTGGAGTCATTAAAAGTAGTTTTTCAACCACTCCACAAATTTCTTGTTAACAAACTATAGTTTTGGTAAGTCGGTTAGGATATCTACTTTCTGCATGTCACAACTAACAATTGTTTACAGACAGATGATTTCACTTATAACTCACTGTATCACAATTCCAGTGGGTCAGAAGTTTACATATACTAAGTTGACTGTGCCTTTAAACAGCTTGGAAAATTCCAGAAAATTATGTCATGGCTTTAGAAGCTTCTGATAGGCTAATTGACATCATGTGAGTCAATTGGAGGTGTACCTGAGGCTGTATTTCAAGGCCTACCTTCAAACTCAGTGCCTCTTTGCTTGACATCATGTGAAAATAAAAATAAATAAAAATAATTGTAGACCTCCACAAGTCTGGTTCAGCCTTGGGAGCAATTTCCAAACGCCTGAAGGTACCACGTTCATCTGTACAAACAATAGAAGTATAAACACCATGGGACCACGCAGCCGTCATACCGCTCAGGAAGGAGACGCGTTCTGTCTCCTAGAGATGAACGTACTTTGGTGCGAAAAGTGCAAATCAATCCCAGAACAACAGCAAAGGACCATGTGAAGATGCTGGAGGAAATGGGTACAAAAGTATCTATCCACAGTAAAACAAGTCCTATATCGACATAACCTGAAAGGCCGCTCAGCAAGGAAGAAGCCACTGCTCCAAAACCGCCATAAAAAAAGCCACTACGGTTTGCAACTGCACATGGGGACAAAGATCCTACTTTTTGGAGAAATGTCCTCTGGTCTGATGAAACAAAAATAGAACTGTTTGGTCATAATGACCATCGTTATGTTTGGAGTAAAAAGGGGGAGGCTTGCAAGCCGAAGAACACCATCCCAACCGTGAAGAACGGGGGTGGCAGCATCATGTTGTCCGTGTGCTTTGCTGCAGGAGGGACTGGTGCACTTCACAAAATAGATGGCATCATGAGGTAGGAAAATTATGTGGATATATTGAAGAACATCTCAAGACATCAGTCAGGAAGTTAAAGCTTGGTCGCAAATGGGTCTTCCAAATGGACAATGACCCCAAGCATACTTCCAAAGTTATGGCAAAATGGCTTAAGGACAACAAAGTCAAGGTATTGGAGAGGCCATCTCAAAGCCCTGACCTAAATCCTATAGAAAATGTGTGGGCAGAACTGAAAAGGCGTGTGTGAGCAAGGAGGCCTACAAACCTGACTCACTTACACCAGCTCTGGCAGGAGGAATGGGCCAAAATTCACCCAATTTATTGTGGGAAGCTTGTGGAGGGCCACCCGACACATTTGACCCAAGTTCAACAATTTAAAGGCAATGCTACCAAATACTCATTGAGTGTATGTAAACTTCTGACCCACTGGGAATGTGATGAAAGAAATAAAAGCTGAAATAGATCATTCTCTCTACTATTATTCTGACATTTCGCATTCTTACAATAAAGTGGTGATCTTAACTGACCTAAGACAGGGATTTTTTAAAATAGGAATTAAATGTCAGAAATTGTGAAAAACTGAGTTTAAATGTATTTGGCTAAGGTGTATGTAAACTTCCAACTTCAACTGTATGTATGTATCTATATATACAAAAGTATGTATGTATGTATGTATGTGGACGCCCCTTCAAATGAGTGGATTCGGCTATTTCAGCCACATCCGTTGCTGACTGGTGTATAAATTGAGCGCACAGCCAAGCAATCTCCATAGAAAAACATTTGTAGTGGAATGGCCTTAATGAAGAGCTCAGTGACTTTTAACGTGGCACCGTCATAGGATTCAATCTTTCCAACAAGTCCGTTTGTCCAATTTCTGCCCTGCTAGAGCTGCCCAAGTCAACTGTAAGTGCTGTTATTGTGAAGTGGCAACGTCTAGGAGAAACAGCGGCGCAGCTGCAAAATGGTAGGCCACACAAGCTCACAGAACGTGACTGCCGAGTGTTGAAGCGGGAAAAAATGTGTCCTCGGTTGCAACACTCACTACTAACTGCCTCTGGAAGCAACGTCAACACAATAACTGTTCGTTGGGAGTAAAGCTCGCTGCTATTGGACTCTAGAGCAGTGGAAATGCATTCTCTGGAGTGATGAATCACGCCAGGAGAACGCTACCTGCCCCAATGCATAGTGCCAACTGCAAATTTTGGTGGAAGAGGAATAATGGTCTGGGGCTGTTTTTCATGGTTCGGGCTAGGCCACTTAGTTTCAGTGAAGGTAAATCTTAATGCTACAGCATACAATGACATTCTAGATGATTATGTGCTTCCAACTTTGTGGCAACAGTTTGGGGAAGGCCCTTTCCAGTTTCAGCATGACAATGGCCCCGTGCACAAAGTGAGGTCCATACAGAAATGATTAGTCAAGATCGGTGTGGAAGAACTTGACTGGCCTGCCCTGACCTCAACCCAATCAAACACCTTTGGGATGAATTGGAACACTGACTGCGAGCTAGGCCTAATCACCCAACATCCGTGCCGACCTCACTAATGCTCTTTTGGCTGAGTGGAAGCAAGTCCCCACAGCAATGTTCCAACATCTAGTGGAAAGCCTTCCCAGAAGAGTGGAGGCTGTTATAGCAGCAAAGGGGGGACCAACTCCATATCAATGCCCATGATTTTGGAATGAGATGTTCGATGAGTAGGTGTCCACATACTTTTGGTTATGTAGAGTATTTACAAACATGGTATTACAGAAACAAAGAAAACAACAGAGTTCCCAGGCAAGGCTGCCAGTTGTTTGGTTGGCATAAACCAGAGAAAAACAGGGTAGGTCTTTCAACAACCCCTCACCCAGATTTGTGTGGTGTAAATAGATTTGCACCCGCTTAATCATCCTGTGGTGTGGTGAATTAAAACTGATAAACAAAAGGGTTTTAGGACATCAGTAAAAAAACTAGTTAAGCAAACAAATATGTACTGTACACCATGTATATTAGATTTAAGTATATTGCAAAATATGTTTGTGTGGGGATCGATGTGGAGAGTCCGTCATGGTTGTCATTGCAGGCAATTTCAACGCTTTGCGTTACAGGGAAGACATTCTCCTCCCTCATGTGGTACCCTTCATGCAGGCTCATCCTGACATGACCCTCCAGCATGACAATGCCACCAGCCATACTGCACGTTCTGTGCGTAATTTCCTTCAAGAACCGGAATGTCAGTGTTCTGCCATGGCCAGCGAAGAGCCCGGATCTCAATCCCATTGAGCACGTCTGGGACCTGTTGGATCGGAGGGTGAGGGCTATTCCCCCCAGAAATGTCAGGGAACTTGCAGGTGCCTTGGTGGAAGAGTGGGGTAACATCTCACAGCAAGAACTGACAAATCTGGTGCAGTCCATGAGGAGGAGATGCACTGCAGTACTTAATGCAGCTGGTCGCCACACCAGATACTGACTGACACTTTTAATTTTGACCCCCACCTGGCTGCTTACAAGCAAAAACTAAAGCAGGAAGCACCAGAGATTCGGTCAATAAGAAAGTGGTTAGATGAAGCAGATGCTAAGCTACAGGACTGTTTTGCTAGCACAGACTGGAATATGTTCAGTGGAAATATGTTCCGGTGGCATTGAGAAGTACATCACATCAGTCACTGGCTTCATCAATAAGTGCATCGATGACGCCGTCCCCACAGTGACTGTACATACATACCCCAACCAGAAGCCATGGATTACAGACAACATCCGCACTGAGCTAAAGGGCAGAGCTGCCACTTTCAAGGAGCGGGACTCTAACCCGGAAGCCTATAAGAAATCCCGCTATGCCCTCTGATGAACCATCAAACAGGCAAAGCGTCAATACAGGACTAAGATTGAATCATACTACACCGGCTCTTACGCTCGTCGGATGTGTCAGGGCTTGCAAACTATTACAGACTACAAAGGGAAGCACAGCCACGAGCTGCCCAGTGACACAAGCCGACCAGACAAGCTAAATTACTTCTACGCTCACTTCGAGGCAAGTAACACTGAAGTATGCATGAGAGGATTAGCTGTTAAATGACTACCGACCCGTAGCACTCATGTTGGTAGCCATGAAGTGCTTTGAAAGGCTGGTCATGGCTCACATCAACACCATTATCCCAGAAACCCTAGACCCACATTTGCATACCGCCCAAACAGATGCACATATGATGCAATCTGTATTGCACTCAACACTGCCCTTTCCCACCTGGACAAAAGGAACACGTACGTGAGAATGCTGTTCATTGACTACAGCTCAGCGTTCAACACCATAGTGCCCTCAAAGCTCATCACTAAGCTAAGGACCCTGGGACTAAACACCTCCCTCTGCAACTGGATCCTGGACTTCCTGACTGGCAGCCCCAGGTGGTAAGGGTAGGTAGCAACATATCCGCCATGCTGATCCGCAACATGGGTGCCCCTCGGGTGCGTGCTCAGTCCCCTCCTGTACTCCCTGTTCACTCATGACTGCATAGCCAGGCACGACTCTAACACCATCAAGTTTGCCGAGGACATAACAGTTGTAGGCCTGATCACCAACAGCGATGATACAGCCTATAGGGAGGAGGTCAGACACCTGGCTGTGTGGTGCCAGGACAACAACCTCTCCCTCAACGTGATCAAGACAAAGTAGATGATTGTAGACTACAGGAAAAGGAGGACCGAGCACACCCCCGTTCTCATCGACGGGGCTGAAGTGGAGCAGGTTGAGAGCTTCAAGTTCCTTGGTGTCCACATCGCCAACAAACTATCACGGTCCAAACACAATAACACAGTCATGAAGAGTGCAAGACAAAGCCTATTCCCACTCAGGAGACTGAAAAGATTTGTCATGGGTCCTCAGATCCTCAAAAGTTTCTACAGCTGAACCATCGAGAGCATCCTGACTGGTTGCATCACTCCCTGGTATGGCAACTGCTCGGCATCCAACCGCAAGACACTATAGAGGGTAGTGCGTACGGCCCAGTACATCACTGAGGCCAAGCTTCCTGCCATCCAGGACCTCTATACCAGGCAGTGTCAGAGGAAGGCCCTGAAAATTGTCAAAGACTCCAGCCACCCTAGTCATAGACTGTTCTCTCTGCTAACCGCATGGCAAGCGGTACCGGAGCGCCAAGTCTAGGTCCAAAAGGCTTCTCAACAGCTTTTACCCCCAAGCCATAAGACTCCCGAACAGCTACTCAATTGGCTAGCCAGACTATTTGCATTGCCCACCCTCCCCTTTTACGCTGCTGCTATTCTCTGTTTTATCTATGCATATATGCACTTTAACTCTACCAACATGTACATATTTTTATTCGTTATTTTCCCAGGTAAATTGACTGAGAACACGTTCTCATTTACAGCAACGACCTGGGGAATAGTTACAGGGGAGAGGAGGGGGATGAATGAGCCAATTGTAAACTGGGTATTATTAGGTGACCGTGATGGTTTGAGGGCCGGATTGGGAATTTAGCCAGGACACCAGGGTTAACACCCCTACGATAAGTGCCATGGGATCTTTAATGACCTCAGTCAGGACACCCGTTTAACATCCCATCCGAAAGACGGCACCCTACACAGGGCAGTGTCCCCAATCGCTGCCCTGGGGCATTAGGATATTTTTTAGACCAGAGTAGAGTGCCTCCTACTAGCCCTCCAACACCACTTCCAGCAGCATCTGTTCTCCCATCCAGGTTAATGACCAGGACCAACCCTGCTCAGCTTCAGAAGCAAGCCAGCAGTGGTATGCAGGGTGGTATGCTGCTGGCTATTACCTCGACTAACCAGTGCCCCCACACATTGACTCTGTACCGGTACCCCCTGTATATAGCCTCGCTATAGTTATTTCACTTCAGCTCTTTAATTATGTTACTTTTATTTCTTAACACGTGTTTTTTCAAAAACTGCATTGTTGGTTAAGGGCTTGTAAGTAATTATTTCACTGTAAGGTGAAATACTGTTGTATTCGGCGCATGTGACAAATTTGATTTGATACTGTGTGAATCAGGCCTTCATGGTCAAATTTCTGCAAAGAAACCACTACTGAAGGACACCAATACGAAGATACTTGCTTGGGCCAAGAAACAAGAGCAATGGACATTGGAGTGGTGGAAATTTGTCCATTGGTCTGGAGTCCCAAATTTGAGATTTTTGGTTCCAACCGCTGTCTTTTTGAGAAGCGGTGTGGGTGAACGGATGATCTCCACATGTGTGGTTCCCACCATGAAGCATGGAGGATGTGATGTGATGGTGTGGGGGGTGCTTTTCTGGTGACACTGTGATTTATTTAGAATTCAAGGCACACTGAACCAGCATGGCTATCACAGCATTCTGCAGCGATTACATAATCTGGTTTGGGCATAGTGGGACTATCAGTTGTTTTTCAACATGACAATGACCCAACATACCTACAAACTGTGTAATTGCTATTTAACCAAGAAGGATAGTGATGGAGTGCTGCATCAGATGACCTGGCATCCACAATCCCCCAACCACAACCAAATTGAGATGGTTTGGGATGAGTCAGACCGCAGAGTGAAGGAAAAGCAGCCAACAAGTGCTCAGCATATGTGGGAACTCCTTCAAGACGGTTGGAAAAGCATTCCAGGTGAAGCTGGTTGAGAGAATGCCAAGAGTGTGCAAAGCTGTCAAAGGCAAAGGGTGGCTACTTTGAAGAATCTCAAATATAAAATATATTTTGATTTGTTTAACACTTTTTTTGGTTACTAGATGATTACATATGTGTTATTTCATAGTTTGTCTAAACTATTATTCTACAATGTAGGAAATAGTACAAATAAAGAAAAATCCTTGAATGAGTAGGTGTGTCCAAACTTTTGAATGGTACTGTATATATTTATTACAAATCCAATTCCCCAGTGACTAAAGCTTTAATTTACTGAGCTTAACTGAATATACCAAGAATAAAATAGAGCTGGACCAGTTGTCAGACTGGGTTTTAATAAAAATATGCAGTTAAGGTTATGTCAGGGTTCAAACACTCCACAGTCTGCTACTTTACAGTCTGGTTTGGGTCTTTCATTGTAGGTTGGGACTTCCTCAAGTCTCCTCAGAACCTCTGTGCCTTCAACCACTTGACTACAAAACAAAGAGAATATGAAAACAGCTGGATACCAGGTACAAAATACAGAAATACAGTATATCCCAGAACAGTCCTGACGCCACAGAGGTCGTTAAACGTTGACATCCAAAAGATTGTGCGAGCCTAAAGGTTTTAGAACACAAAACCGAGACACAAGCAGTACACAAACACTACACTATAGCAATATACAAACATACACTTCATTCAACTAACAGCACTATACCACACATTATTAGAGATGTACACACCCGAAAGCCACATATTGTCTGTCCATCCAAAGGGCGGGCTGCAGGGTGATGTAGAACTGAGAGCTGTTGCTATGAGGACCCTGGTTGGCCATTCCCAGGATGCCCCTCCTACTGTGGGAGACTGCAAAGCTCTCATCTAGCAGATCCCACAGTCACATGTTAGTGTGGAGACAGTAAATAGACATACATCCTAATACATCTCCCTATACTTACTTACCTGAATACATTTCCCTAGGCATGTGTACTACATGTGTATACTGTAGAGTAGTAACTTGATGTTAGGCCTGCGTCTGTACCTTCAAAAGTTGGCCCGTAGATTGACTCCCCTCCGTTGCCTTTGCCTGGTGCAGAAATATCTGCAATAGGGAAATATGACATCATCAAGTGGTGTGTGTACTGACAAAGTAAATATTGACGTATGATGACTCAATTAAAACTTACCAATATGACAGCAAACAGATACAGTATGGAATCAATGGCAAGTCAAATACAGTCCTGTATGTCCTTTCTTATCAATGTAGGCCTATAGGGGTGACTTTCAGATAGAGGACCTGGTAGACCGTACCTCCCCCTTGTATCCAGCCGTTGGGCACCACACGATGGAACACAGAACCCTTGTAGGACAGGATTAATTCACTCTGTGACAGGCCTGCCTCCCCTGTACACAGAGCCTGGAAGTTTGTACACGTCTTCGGACACAGCTCTGTAAACAGCTGGGGAGACAGAAGACCTACGCTGTCAATACAACTCTGGACCAACTTCTTTACCCATTCAGGTCCAATCAGATCAATGGTTACAAATGACAGCCTCACCTCAAACAGTAATCTCCCAACCGAGTCCCCTCGGATCGAAATGTCCATGTAAACAAACGTGTGCTGTGGTGGAAGCGAGAGAGGATGTCATGTTGTAGGTATGATGTCACTGTTATAAAGTACTTTAGGGCCATGGGGCTTGCTGTAGTAACTGCACTGTCTGTCTTTGTGTGTTTCATGGTCTATTGTGTCACTCTATCCTAATCCTATGCAAGTACAGTGTGTAGACTAGACTTGCCCCAGTGCTGTGGAGGTGTTTAGAGTAGTAGTCGTCAGCGAGGGCCAGGTATAGTGCATGTGGACGGATAAGTGTAAACTCCCACTGCTTCTCAGCCCAGCTGGTCAGGTCCTTCTCGTTGCCAAGGAGACAACCATTCACGAAACACATTAGGTTGCTGGAGAACTGCCACACCTCCCCTTTCAGCTCCTTGGTTTGAAAATGTTAAAGGATGCAGTTTAACTCAACAATTCATAATACAAATGTTGACTAATGCACACCACAGCTCAAGCCATACATCACACTACTTAGCTAAGCATTATTCTCCATTTGAGTCTATTATTCAAATACTCAAAGTATACCCACTCTTTTCTTATTGGTTAGATACACATGCCAGTCACATTCGAGTAATGGACGAATTGTTGGATCCAAAAACGAGGTGGGAAACTTCTGTTTCAGTCCCTGTGTTGACATAAAATATGATTTGGTCTGCTCAGTCAGTTAGTGCTCATGTCGGATAGCCTTAGCTAGCTAGCTAACCAGGTTGGTTTGCCAGAATGTCTACTTAAACTGTACTTTGAAGCTGAAAGTTACCTCGGCAATGCTCTTAGCAATTTGAAAATGGTGTTCTTTCATCAAACCCACGATTTCCAGGTAAACTTCAGAAGTCATGATTGGCTATTTCCATTGGGCTGCAATATAATTTTTTGACAGCCCAGAGGTGTTTGTAAACAATACGTATCCATGGTAACATTGCAGTCACGAGCTAAAATGACGTTTTCGTCGCATCTTGTCTAGCATGGGGACCGGTTTAGTAACTGTGGTAGTCTGTCAAATCAGGTCAAATCATGACGTCTGTGATCTTCAGGTCGGAAAGTCAGCGCTTTAGAAATATGCCCGAGTTTCAGACTTGGAATTCCAAGTTGGATGACCGTTCAAAGATTATTCCCAGTCTTTTTTTTCTTCGAGTTCCCAGTTGTCTTGAACGCACTGAAGTCAGATGTCGGAGATTTCCCAGTTGTTTTTAACGCGGCATAGCATTCCACTTCACTTCTTGTACTGGCCTTGTGACGGAGTTGCTGATTGGTTGTTAAACATAGCATAATTCCATAACACGTAGAGTCTCGAAAATAGAATTAGAATTTTAACAACGTCAAAAAAACAAAATCAAAGCTAAGACGTTTTGTGGTTGGAATTGCAGTATGTATTTATACTGAACACATATAAACGCAACATGTAACAATTAACGACTTTATTGAGTTACAGCTCATATAAGGAAATCAGTCAATTGAAATAAATTCATTAGGTCCTAATCGATGGATTTCACATGACTGGGCAGCTAATTTTCAAATTGCTAAGAGCATTGCCGAGGTAACTTTCAGCTTCAAAGTAAAGTTTAAGTGTAGACATTCTGGCAAACCAACCTGGTTAGCTAGCAAGCTAAGGCTATCCAGCATGAGCACTGACTGAGCAGACCAAATCATGTTTTATGTCAACACAGGGACTGAAACAGAGGTTTCGTTTTTGGTAATGTTACTGTAAATACATACTGTAAATAAATGTAATTTTGGGACGATGCCTGGGAGGGCATAGTCCCACCCACCCACTGGGAAGCCAGGCCTAGCCAATCAGACTTCGTTTTTCTCCACAAAAGGGCTTTATTACAGAGAAATACTCCCCAGATTCATTAGCTGTCCGGATGGCTGGTCTCAGACGATCCCCCAGATGAAGGAGTCGGATGTGGACTTCCTGGGCTGGCGTGGTTACACATGGTCTGTGGTTGTGAGGCCAGTTGGACCTACTACCAAATTCTCTAAAACTATGTTGTACGTGGCTTATGGAAGAGAAATGAAGATTCAATACTCTGGTAACAGCTCTGGTGGACATGCCTGCAGTCAGCATGCCAATTGCACACTCCCTCAACTAGAGACATCTTGACATTGTTTTATGTGCCAAAACTGCACATTTTAGAGTGGTCATTTATTGTCCCCAGCACAAGGTGCGTCTGTGTAATGACAATGCTGTTTTAATCAGCTTCTTGATATGCCACACCTGTCAGGGGGATGGATTATCTTGGCAAAGAAGAAATGTTCACCAACTAGGGCTGGAAACAAATTTGTGCACAACATTTGAGAGAAATAAGCTTTTTGTGCATATGGAATATTTCAGGGATTTTTTATTTCAGCTCATGAAACATAGGACCAACATTTTACATGTTGCGTTTTTGTTCAGTATAGTTTGAGAACTTTGTGTGCTAGCAACTTTTGACCAATGGCGTACAGTTGAAGTCTGAAGTTTACATAAACCTTAGCCAAATACATTAACTCAGTTTCACAATTACTTACATTTAATCCTAGTAAAAAATTCCCTGTCTTAGGTCAGTTAGGCATGTCCACCACTTTATTGTAAGAATGTGAAATGTCAGAATAATAGTAGAGAGAATAATTCATTTGATATTTTATTTCTTTCATCACATTCCCAGTGGCTCAGAAGTTTACATACACTCAATTAGTATTTGGTAGCATTGCCTTTAAATGGTGCTGCCACCCCCGTGCTTCACGGGTGAGATGGTGTTCTTCAGCTTGCAAGCCTCCCCCTTTTTCCTCCAAACATAACGATGGTCATTATGGCCAAACAGTTCTATTTTTGTTTCGTCAGACCAGAGGACATTTCTACAAAAAGTACGATCTTTGTCCCCATGTGCAGTTGCAAACCGTAGTCTGGCTTTTTTGTGTCGATATAGGAATCGTTTTACTGTGGATATAGATACTTTTGTACCTGTTTCCTCCAGCATCTTCACAAGGTCTTTTGATGTTGTTCTGGGAATGATTTGCACTTTTTGTACCAAAGTACGTTCATCTCTTGGAGACAGAACGCATTTCCTTCCTGAGCGGTTTGATGGCTGCGTGGTCCCATGGTGTTTATACTTGCATACTATTGTTTGTACAGATGATCATGGTACCTTCAGGCATTTGTAAATTGCTCCCAAGGATGAGCAAGACTTGTGGAGGTCTACAATTTTTTTGGCTGATTTCCCCATGATGTCAAGCAAAGAGGCACTGAGTTTGAAGGTAGGCCTTGAAATACATTCACAGGTACACCTCCGATTGACTCAAATGATGTCAATTAGCCTATCAGAAGCTTCTAAAGCCATGACATAATTTTCTGGAATTTTCCAAGCTGTTTAAAGGCACAGTCAACTTAGAATATGTCAACTTCTGACCCACTGGAATTGTGATACAGTGAATTATAACGGAAATAATCTGTCTGTAAAGAATTATTGTAAAAATTACTTGTGTCATGCACAAAGTAGATGTCCTAACCGACTTGCCAAAACTTTAGTTTGTTAACAAGAAATTTGTGGAGTGGTTGAAAAACGAGTTTTAATGACTCCAACCTAAGTGTATGTAAACTTCCGACTTACTTCGACCCTGGATTGCTGATACTAATGATTGGCTGTTGAGAGGCCACCGGTCACCCAAATTGGCACTTCCTAGCAGGAGCAGTCCTCCATAGGAATGAATGGAATTGAACAGTAATTCAATTGAATGTTAAGGACAAAATGACATGTATTTACAGTAAGTATTGTGACGACCCTCCCACTCTGTCTGCCGTATTCTCTCTTTGTTCTTGTTTCCTTATTAGGATGCCGGTGGGCGCAGTTGGGAGGGTCGTCAGCTACATGGGAAACACCTGGGCCGGTGTGTCCCAGGATAAATAGACCTCTTCCACATTCATGGAAGAGACTCTCTCCATGCAGACACCTTTACAGATTTTGTTGTGTATCTTGGTGGCCTTTTGGTTGTTTGCTTTGGCACCTTTCAACACCCTGCATTATCACATTCATGCATGCAAAACACTCACTTACACTACTGATTACACACACCATTGTATATTGTACTTAGTTTCTTATTTAACAAAATATATATTTCGTTACTCCTTATCTCCACGTTGTCTCCCTTTTGTTACGGGCTTTGAACCGGTTCGTGACATATATATTTTTTGTTGTTGTGGGGACAGTAACATTACTGCTGTCTAAATTTGAAATGTTTAGCTGAATATAATTTAAAAGTATGCATTAAGGTGACAAATTGAATAAACGTGTCAAACTAATGTAGACATTAATAAATGCATTTCTATAGAGTCCTAAATATTTTTTACAATTGAGTGGCTGCGTGGAGGCTTCAATACAGTGCCCCCAGCCAGTCATCCAGGGTTTATACACAACATTGCTTTTGTGAGACTGTCCACTATCCCGATAAAACCAAACAAAAAACAGGTGCATGATCTGTGGAAGAAAAAAAGTGATCGAGTTCCAATATTTGCATAATTGTTGTGATTGGATGATAGCTGTGAGGGTTATCGAATCATGATTAAATCCTCTGTTCTCCCCGAGCTCATTAATGATAGAATCAAAGACAGTACAGTATGGTTTAGAAACTGTGATTGAATGTTCATATTTGAAGATGGCAGAAAGGACAGTCTATTTAGTACGACAAGGAGTGAGTGGCAATGAGTGGAATGCTAGGTAAACAGACAGGTACCCAGACTACAGGTTCTCATAAAAATGAATAAATGACATAGAATTAGAATACAGTGGGGCAAAAAAAGTGTTGTCAGTCACCAATTGTGCAAGTTCTCCCACTTAAAAAGATGAGAGATGCCTGTAATTTTCATCACAGGTACACTTCAACTATGACAGACAAAATGAGGGAAAAAAATCCAGAAAATCACATTGTAGGATTTTTTATGAATTTATTTGCAAATTATGGTGGAAAATAAAAAAATATTATATGTTTTATAATTCTATTACAATATTTTAGGTTAACAATAATTCTATTACACAATTTCTAATATGACATGCCTTTTTCCCCCCGGCATAAGTAAAATCAAGATTATGGCTCTACTGCCATTCATTCCAATTAGACTGGTTTGGATTTATCCCTGTCCAACATGGCTGCCATTTATTCCATTCTGGAACTTTGAGGGTTTATGACATAGGCTGCATTTCAAACTCAATATAGACAGCCCTAGGCCCTAAACCCTCAGTCCTATGCCCTTGGGGGAATTTCAGGAACTTCAGGAAACAGCAGAGGGAGCAGCCTCCTATCCACATCGACGGGACAGTAGGGGAGAGGGTGGAATTTTCATTGGGGTACCCATCATGGACAAACTGAAATGGTCCACCCACACAGACAGCGTGGTGAAGTAGGGGCAGCAGCCTTTCTTCAACCTCAGGAGGCTGAAGAAATTTGGCTTGTCACCAAAAGCACTCACAAACTTCTACAGATGCACAATCGAGAGCATCCTGGCGGGCTGTATCACCGCCTGGTACGGCAACTGCTCCGCCCACAACCGTAAGGCTCTCCAGAGGGTAGTAAGGTCTGCACAACGCATCACCGGGGGCAAACTACCTGCCCTCCAGGACACCTACACCACCCGATGTCACAGGAAGGCCAAAAAGATCATCAAGGACAACAACCACCCAAGCCACTGCCTGTTCACCCTGCTATCATCCAGAAGGCGAGGTCAGTACAGGGGCATCTAAGCGGGGACCGAGAGACTGAAAAACAGCTTCTATCTCAAGGCCATCAGACAGTTAAACAGCCATCACTAACATTGAGTGGCTGCTGCCAACATACTGACACTTTAATAATGGAAGAATTGATGTAATAAATGTAACACTAGTCACTTTAAACAATGCCACTTTATATGTTTACATACCCTACATTACTCATCTCATATGTATATACTGTACTCTATACCATCTATTGCATCTTGATGTAATAAATGTATCACTAGCCACTTTATATAATGTTTACATAACCTACATTACTCATCTCATATATATACCATAGTCTATACCATCTACTGCATCTTGCCTATGCCGTTCAGCCATCACTCATTCATATATTTTTAAGTACATATTCTTATTCCTTCCTTTACACTTGTGTGTGGTAGTAGTTGTGAAATTGTTAGATTACTTGTTAGATATTACTGCCTGGTCGGAACTAGAAGCACAAGCATTTCGCTACACTCACATTAACATCTGCTAACCATGTGTATGTGACAAATACAATTTGATTTGAAATGCAATCATAATTGACTGTAGCACATGTAAGGCACACACAACAGTTCCATGATGACTGAAAACACAACCGTGGGATGAACGAGTGACACATTTCCGGGCAAGAGCGGTCCATTTCAAATGAATTAATTCTTCCCTCGCCCTGCAAGTGTCAACTCGTCAGACAGACGGATGACGGCATGATACGTCATCAGAAGTGTCCACTTAATTTGCAGCTATATTCATTTAATAGGATCTCCATGGTTTAAAGGTCAAATGCAGACGTTTATTTTTATTTTTAAATCTCAATATCAAATCATTTCTGGGAAACAATGAAGTACCTTACTGTGATTGTTTTCAATTAAAATGTTTGAAAAGAAAAAATATTTTTTAGCAAAGAGCAATTTCTCATGCAATAATTTTGCTGGGACTGGAGTGGTCTGAGTGGGGAGGAGAAACTGAAAACGCTGTTATTGGCAGAGAGGTTTGGAACTCTGTCTTATTGGTCTATAGAGGGCTTGCAGTTAACATAAAAAGCGTCCTGGCGGCCACGTTGGAAACCACCGCATTACTTCTTCAGACAACAATAACTGACTGGCTACCCCAAACTGCATGATAACATCAAATGGAGTACTTGGCTTCTCTAACAAGACAGGAAAGACAACAGGAAAAAAATATGTTTACAGATTCCCCGCAATCATGAAACACCATTGGTGACACCAAGGTAAGACTCAAGAACTGTCAGATAAGAGAATAAACCTTTTTGCCTGTCAAGACCTGAACCCAGACAGCTGTCAGTAACGGGTCTGCTACAATCATTTAATCACTGGTAAGTCGAGTCTGATCGATTTCGAGTTTAGTCTGGCTGTTATGCTAACCAAGTGTTAACCACAACACTAAGTTAGCTAGATAGCTTGTAGTCTAGCAATTAACATTTGTCGTGTGAGAAGTTTTGGGGGGCTGTTTTCACCATAAATGCACCATTCTAACAAAGGATTGCATGCCTCTATCATCGTATATTTGCAGACAAATGTAAGCCTACAATTCCTAATGTTATGAGTAGATTGGATAGTAATAATTTAGGCTATTTAATAAGCACGTTGTGGTATAGGTATATAGGCTGTATCAGAGACGTTTCTGCTACACTTTGACTGGTGACATTTTCAAAATCATTTTTCATACGATGGTAGCCTTGGCTTAAAAACGATCTTGTCTTAAATGCAACCATGTAATCTAGGCCTATGAAAAAGGGGTCCTGGCTAAAAGGGAGCCAACTTGTCAAAAGTACATTTTAGCTAACCCTTTTCTTAACCTGCTGCCTGAATGATCGTAAACTGCTACGAAATGTCAAATATGACGTTCATTTGACAACTGGATCCCTTCTAGCCATGACTATGGGACATGCAAATAGTACAATATGTCCATATATCCCAGAGGACATTATTGCCAAAACTTGTGGTTATCATATGATAAAACAATGATAATTTGTTGAACTTTATTCATAAGAGGAAGGAAAATGTATATGGACATTGCAGCATAGGACAAAGGCCTCAATGGGATAGCACAACCTGTATTGACTATTGGTTGTTCAAGCCCAACAGATTTAAATCTTTATCACACTAAAACACATGAATTAAACACAACCAAACAATTTAAAGCCCTGGTGGTATAGGTGCCATTCTAACATCAGGTGGGCTTTTCATTTATTTATGTACTACTGTAGGTTCACCAGCTGACCTCTCAAGACACCCATGTCAACTGGATTACCACTGAAGATGAGCAATGCTGCAGCAGTATCAGTTTCTACTTCTTCACCATTTTCCAGATATGAAAGGAGACATCCCTCAATTATACAATATGATTGTTATATGCTGTGCTTTGATCAATCTAAACGCTTCTGTTGTGCCATTTTGAGTAGAGCACCTTCACCTTGTCGTCATAGAAAAAGTGCCCTCTTACACCATATTAATATATCAAATGTAATTTGGAAGGTGTAAAAAAACTTGTTTACGATATTGTAAATGTATTGTACTTTAATAACAGGCTACAGTGTTGTATGGGTGAAATAATGTATTGTCATCTCTGCGTTGCCTAGCCCCATTGAATAAAACGTATTCTTATACCCAAACTATTTTCTTTCTTTACAATTTGAATATGTATGCTATGTGTTTAATGTAATTGTGGTAGTCTTTAGGCAAACCATCTTCATTAGCACCTCCAAGTGCCACTCAGACCTTCTTGGATAAAAGTATCTGGCAATGAACACATTTACATAAAGTATTCAGACTGTTGATGCACCTTTGGCAGCGATTACAGCCTTGAGTTTTTGGGGGTCAGACACTAAAAGATTGGGAGAAATTCCAAATACAGGCGTGGCATTCTTCTCTGCAGATCCCCTCAAGGGCTGTCATGTGCCCTTTACTGCGATGTGGCTTCTGTCTGGCCACTCTACCATAAAGGCCTGATTGGTGGAGTGCAGCAGAGATGGGAGAACCTTCCAGAAGGACAATCATCTCCAGAGGAACTCAAATGCTGTCAATCAGGTTCTTGGTCACCTCCCTAACCTTCTCCCCAGATTGCTCAGCCCTAGGAACAGTGGTGGTTCCAAACTTCTTCCATTTTTAATAATGATGGAGGCCACTGTTCTTGGGGACCTTCAATGCAGCAGACATTTTTTGCCACCCTTCCCCAGATCTGTGCCTCTGACACTCCTGTCTCAGAGCTCTACGGACAATTCCTTCAAGCTCATGGCTTGGTTTTTGCTCTGACATGCACTGTCAACTGTGGGACCTTTTATATAGACAGGTGTGTGTGCTTTTCCAAATAATGTTAAATCAATTGAATTTACCACAGGTGTACTCCAATCAAGTTGTAGAAACATCAAGGATGATCAATGGAAACGGGATGCACCTGAGCTCAATTTCAAATCTCATAGCAAAAGGTTTAAATACTTATGTAAATAAGGGATTTCTGTGTTTTGTATATTTGCAAAAATGTCTAAACCCGTTTTCACTTTGTCATGAGGTATTGTGTGTAGATTGAATTTAACCTAACAAAAGGGAAGGGGTCTGAATGCACTGTATGTACGTACCCTTAACATTCATTGGGACCTGTTCATCTGCAGACAGGATTTGATGGCTCTCTGTATCTGAGGACAGAACATCACAAAGAAACACGCTGCATTATAATGAAGTTAGACATCCCTGAATATTAAGTTGCTTTATCTCGCTGTCCTTAGTTTTTCTCGCTAGGAACTGGAGAATAGTTTCGTAATGCCCTACCAAAGTTACCTGCCCTATCCAGAGTAGACTACTTTCCCCTTTGTGACAGCTGGAAGTACTAGCTAATCCTTTCACCCTCTTCCATGGCCGTTAGCTATCTACCTACCTACCAATATATTTGGGTCTGAAACGGTAAATACATCAATATAGCTAACTAGCTAATATGAAGTTCCTGTGATATTTAATTCACGTAGCTAGCTATACAGTATGTAAAGTTAGCTAACTAACATTACGTTAGAAGCTCATTTGAGTTAGCCTGCACACTAAGTGTCTGTAGTACGCTAACAGTTAGATAATACAGCATTTTTGATCACTTTCAACATATTTACTTACTTGAATAGGTTCTCCCACTGCCTCCGTTTTCTAGGGCCTTCAAAAAAATAATGGGAAATCTTCCTGAAGTTTCCGGTGGTAGCAAAACGCAGCCAGCCATGTCAACGATTGGAGGACTTTCAACAAACTTGAGTTTGTTCTTCCAACATGGCGCTTGGTGCGGTTGCTAGGTGATTCGTGAAGCAACTGCAAGCCCCCAATTCACACATTTACAGCCTCATGTCACCAGGCAGGCCCAAACTCCATCCCACCAAAACAGGAACATTTCTGGCAGTCTTTTCAAACCGCTCGTACACTTGAAGGACATGATCATTTTCACAATATTATTTCAACAATGTGGAAATATATATCACAGTAAAATCACATTTCTGACTGCACTGGGTTTTTAATATGTACGAAGAAAACCGCACTGACTTTCAACTTACAAATGGTGAACTAACAAAATGCATTTGGTTAAATAATAAACATTTAGAAATGTTAATAGCAGTTTAAAAGGACTGCAATTCTACTGTCATCCTTTGATATATCAAGATTGCAATGCACCCTGTGAAATACTTAGAGCTCAACATTTCAGTGAACAATATTTCACAAGTCATGCAGTACTATAGCACCCCAGCAGCAGCCTCTGTGGACTCTCCAAAAGCCAAAAACCTGTGCAGCTTAAATTCAAAGTCTATGGGCTGCTCCTGAGGAGCTCTGTACTTCTTGGTCATAGTGGAGCCCAGGTAGGAGATAAGCTCACAATTCTCCTCAAATGACGCCAGCTTCTTCTTGTATTTCTGGCGGATGTAGTCCGAGTTCCTGGGGTTGAAGGCTGAGGAACGGAGAGAGGGATGGAGGGAATAGGGAGGGAGCATAGGAGGAAAGAATGGACAGCGCAAGATAATGCAGAGTCAAATTATAATCCGAGACCAATGCACTGCAAATATAGCATGACCAGGGACCGTATGACATTATGGTGATGACAAACTTGGGTGTGTGAAGAGCCTTAAGGCTCCTCTCAACGATTTTTGCATACCTTTCAAATAAAATGCCAGATAATGGAGTGCCGATCTCTTCGGACTGAGGTAGGGGAACTTTGGTTTGAGACAACCGACAGCAGTCAGAGCTTTAATGATAGATCTTGCCACGCCCTGATATGGAACACAAAACCTTTGGTCAACATACAGTATGTCACATGCACTGTAGTGTAAACACACTTCAGCTATTTTTATTCAGATTAAGTCCCTCCAGTAATTACATCCAGAGTGCCTCCCGGTGTGTTTGAGCCTCAGTCTCACCTGTTCCATGTAGCCTAGCATGGGCAGGGAGGTGAGCTGCACAGGCTCACTCATAGGAGGCAGCTTGTCGGGCAGCTTCTGGTTCCAATAGGTCTCAGGTAACCTGAGAGGAGGAGCAAGAAGTTGGAAGAGAACTGGTTTGGGTTACCTAACAATATTCAAATTGATAATTTGAGATCACACCAGGATCATTGCATAAGTCTATTACTGACCTCAGAAACCTGTCCTGTTTCTGTTCGTTCTCAAAAATGTAGATTTGTTCCCGATATTCCACAGAGTACTCCACGCTTCCACGAACCAGGGCCTCATACCTGAGGAGAGTTTCAAACTAAAAGCAATACATCTCAAAGGCACTAAATATGAAACGGAATCAACTGAGAGCCTATAGCAAGCAGCCTGTCTGGGAGGTAGAATGAGAGCATCAATCTGTGACATTGTAAGGTTGGACCCAGGTGCAGAGAAGAGAATCACCAGCAGCAAGAGCAACATCATTGATATTTACAGAGAAAAGAGTTGGCACGAGAATTGAGCCCTGTGGCACCCCATAGAGACTGTCAGAGGTCCGGACAACAGGCCCTCCGATTTGACACACTGAACTCTATCTGAGAAGTAGTTGGTGAACCAAAAAAAAGGGCAGGATGGATATAGCTCTATAACAGTTAGGGTCTGTCTCCCCCTTTGAAGAGGGGGATGACCGCGGCAGCTTTCCAATCTTTGGGGTTCTCAGACGATACGAAAGAGAGGTTGAATAGGCTAGTAATAGGGGTTGCAACAATTTTTGCGGATAATTTTAGAAAGAGAGGGTCCAGATTGTCTAGCCCAGCTGATTTGTAGGGATCCAGATTTTGCAACTCTTTCAGAACATCAGCTGTTTGAATTTGGGTGAAGGAGAAGCGGGGGGAGTTTGGGCAAGTTGCTGCAAGGGGTGCTGAGGTGTTGGCCGGGGTAGGGGTAGCCAGGTGGAAAGCATGGCCAGCTGTGGAAAAATGTTTATTGTGACAGTGTTTCCTATCCTCAGTGCAGTGGGGCAGCTGGGAGGAGGTGCTCTTATTCTTCATGGACTTTACATTGTCCCAAAACTTTTTGGAATTAATGCTACAGGAAGCAAATTTCTGTTTGAAAACTGACTGAGTATATTGGTTCCTCACTTCCCTGAAGAGTTGCATATCGCGGGGGCTATTCGATGCTAATGCAGTACACCACAGGATGTTTTTGGGCTGGTCAAGGCCAGTCAAGTCTGGGGTGAACAAAGGGCTCTATCTGTTCTAAGTTCTACATTTTTTGAATGGGGCATGCTTATTTAAGATGGAGAGGAAAGCACTTTTAAAGAGCAACCAGGCATCCTCTACTGACGGGATGAGGTCAATATCCTTCCAGGATACTTGGTCCAGGTCGGTTAGAAAGGCCTGCTCGCTGAAATGTTTTAGGGAGCGTTTGACAGTGATGAGGGGTAGTCATTTGACCGCGGACCCATTATGCACGCAGGCAATGAGGCAGTGATCGCTGAGATCATGGTTGAAGACCGCAGAGGTGTATTTAGAGGGCAAGTTGGTCAGGATGATATCTAAGAGGGTGCCCATGGTTAAGGATTTTGGGTTGCATCTGGTAGGTTCCTTGATGATTTGTGTGAGATTGAGGGCATCTAGCTTAGATTGTAGGACGGCCGGGATGTTAAGCAAGTCCCAGTTTAGGTCACCTAACAGTACGAACTCTGAAGATAGATGGGGCGATCAATTCACATATGGTGTCCAGGGCACAGCTGGGGTCTATAACAAGCGGCAACAGTGAGAGACTTGTTTCTGGAAAAGTTGATTTTTAAAACAAGAAGCTCGAATTGCTTGGACACAGACCAGGATAGTATGACAGAACACTTCAGGCTAACTCCTCCACCTTTGCAGTTCTATCTTGTCGGAAAATGTTTTAGTTAGGTGTCACGACTTCCGCCGAAGTCGGTCCCTCTCCTTGTTCGGGCGGTGTTCGGCAGTTGACGTCACTGACCTAACTGTCATTGATCCATTTTTTATTTTTCATTGGTTTTGTCTTGTCTTCCTTCACACCCGGTTCCAATCCCATTAATTACATGTTGTGTAACCCTCTGTTTCCCCTCATGTCCTTGTCGGAGATTGTTTATTGTATGTGTTGTGCTAGTCATGTGTCGGTGTGCGACGGGTTTTTTACCCACTTTTATTATTTTTTGTATATTTTGGTTTTCGGAGTTTATGAGCGCTTATTACACAATCCGTTTATACCAAGTTCGTTTTCCTGCGCCTGACTTCCCTGCCACCTACACGCACTCATTACATTAGGGATGGAAATTTCAGGATTGTAGGTGGCCTTCCTAAGCCAGGATTCAGACATCTGGGTTGGCGGAGTGTGCTAAAGCAGTGAATAAAACAAACTTAGGGAGGAGGCTTCTAATGTTGACATACACTAAGTTGACTGTGCCTTTAAACTGCTTGGAAAATTCCAGAAAATTATGTCATGGCTTTAGAAGCTTCTGATAGGATAATTGACATCATTTGAGTCAATTGGAGGTGTACCTGTGGATGTATTTCAAGGCCTACCTTCAAACAGAGTGCCTCTTTCTTTGACATCATGGGAAAATCAAAAGAAATCAGCCAAGACCTCAGAAAAAAATTGTAGACCTCCACAAGGCTGGTTCATCCTTGGGAGCAATTTACAAATACCTGCAGGTACTACGTTCATCTGTACAAACAATAGTACGCAAGTATAAACACCATGGGACCACGGAGTCATCATACCACTCAGGAAGGAGACGCGTTCTGTCTCCTAGAGATTAACGTACTTTGGTGCGAAAAGTGCAAATCAATAACAGAACAGCAGCAAAGGACCTTGTGAAGATGCTGGAGGAAATAGGTACAAAATTATCTATATCCACAGTAAAAAGAGTCCTATATCGACATAACCTGAAAGGCCGCTCAGCAAGGAAGAAGCCACTGCTCCAAAACCTCCACGAAAAAGCCAGACTACGGTTTGCAACTGCACATGGGGACAAAGATTGTACTTTTTGTAGAAATGTCCTCTGGTCTGACGAAATAAAAATAGAACTGTTTGGCCATAATGACCATCGTTATGTTTGGAGGAAAAGGGGGAGGCTTGCAAGCCGAAGAACACCATCCCAACCGTGAAGCATAGGGGTGGCAGAATCAAGTTGTGGGGATGCTTTGCTGCAGGAGGGTCTGGTGCACCTCACAAAATAGATGGCATCATGAGGGAGGAAAAGTATGTGGATATATTGAAGCAACATCTCAAGACATCAGTCAGGAAGTTAAAGCTTGGTCGCAAATAGGTCTTCCAAATGGACAATGACCCCAAGCATACTTTCAAAGTTGTGGCAAAATGGCTTAAGGACAACAAAGTTAAGGTACTGGAGTGGCCATCACAAAGCCCTGACCTCAATCCCATAGAAAATGTGTGGGCAGAACTGAAAAGGCGTGTGCTAGCAAGAAGGCCTACAAACCTGACTCAGTTACACCAACTCTGTCAGGAGGAATGGGCCAAAATTCACCCAACTTATTGTGGGAAGCATGTGGAAGGCTATCTGAAACGTTTGACCCAAGTTAAACAATATAAAGGCAATGCTACCAAATACTAATTGAGTGTATGTAAACTTCTGACCCACTGGGAATGTGATGAAAGAAATAAAAGCTGAAATGAATAATTCTCTCTCCTATTATTCTGACATTTCACATTCTTAAAATAAAGTGGTAATCCTAACTGACCAAAAACACACATTTTTACTAGGATTAAATGTCAGGAATTGTGAGAAACTGAGTTTAAATGTAGTTGGCTAAAGTGTATGGAAACTTCCGACTTCAACTGTACCTAATTACTGGCATATTCCAAACTTGAGACCTCTTAAAAAGCCAGAGACCTACAGAGAACCCATGCCCCCCTGTGCCAACATTGAAGAAGACTGGTACTATAATGAATAGATAGGAGTAAAGCCAGTGTGTTGGCTACCTCTGCCTCCCATCCAGGTAGGTGACGGGGCAGTAGCCCTTCATCTCCACCTGCTTGGGGAACCTGGCCTTCACCTGGCCGGCCGTCAGCTTCTTGGGCAACATGTGGGAAGGGGGGAGAGCGTGTGGGCAGCCCGGGATCACAAACTGTTCTGGAGTCTCAAGGAAGAGCTTTTGTAGATAGGGGTACAAGGCAAAGAGAGAAATCAATATAATTTTACCTCTGTTAATAGTTCCTGTGATGTAATCATATACATTATACCTTTTAACCACATATCTCAAAGAGCACTTTACACACATTACATGCAGGTAAGTCACCAAATCATTGATGACTGTCACCAGGTATGAGACCCACCTCCAGGTACTCCCGAGAGCACATCTTGTAATAATGTCCCCTGAACTCAGCTGCCAGCTCCAGAGATGTAGTGAGAGAACAGTCCACCAGGTGTCGATGGAGGGCGAGGCTGACAGGGCAGTAATAGCTAAACTCACCCAGCCGAGACTTTAGCTCCTTTGGTGTGATGCACAGCCTGTCGATGCTAGCTGCATGGCCTGTAGGGGCCAGGGTCAAAGACATAGGAGAAGCAGCAATCTCATAAGACTTTAATATTTTCTGAACAAAAAAAATAACAATATCAAAGATTTTACTGAGTTACAGTCCATATGAGGAAATAAATGTATTAGGCCCTAATCTATGGATTTGCAATTGCAAATGCAATTGTGAGGGCCTCCCGGGTCACGCAGTGGTTAAGGGTGCTGTACTGCAGCGCCAGCTGTGCCACCAGAGACTCTGGGTTCGCGCCCAGGCTCTGTCGTAACCGGCCGCGACCGGGAGTTCCGTGGGGCGACGCACAATTGGCCTAGCGTCGTCCGGGTTAGGGAGGGCCTGGCCGGTAGGGATATCCTTGTCTCATCGCCACCAGCGACTCCTGTGGCGGGCCCGGCGCAGTGCACGCTAACCAAGGTTGCCAGGTGCACGGTGTTTCCTCCGACACATTGGTACGGCTGGCTTCCGGGTTGGATGCGCGCTGTGTTAATAAGCAGTGCGGCTTGGTTGGGTTGTGTGTCGGAGGACGCATGACTTCCAACCTTCGTCTCTCCCGAGCCCGCACGGGAGTTGAAGCGATGAGACAAGATAGTAGCTACTAACAATTGGATACCACGAAATTGGGGAGAAAGAGGGGGTAAAATAAAAAAAAATACAAATGCAATTGTGTTTGTTGTCCTTAGCTTATGCCTGCCCATGCCATAACCCTACCGGCACCATGGACCACTCTGTTTACCACGTTGACATCAGCAAACAGCTCACCCACACAATGCTCAACACATAGTCTGTGGTTGTGTGGCCGGTTGGACATACTGCCAAATTGTCTAAAACAAGTTTGAAGGTGGCTCATGGTAGATAAATAAACTTTCAATTCTCTGGCAACAGCTCTGGAGGACATTCCTGCAGTCAGCATGCCAATTTCATGCTCCATCAAAACTCTGTGGCATTGTGTTGTGTGACAAAACTGCACACTTTAGAGTGGCCATTTATTGTCCCCAGCACAAAGTGCACCTGTGTAATGATCATGCTGTTTAATCAGCTTCTTGATATGCCACATCTGTCAGGTAGATTTTTACCTTGGCTAAGGCTAAATGCTCACTAACAGGGATGTAAACAAATATGTGCACAAAATTTGAAAGAAATAAGCTTTTTATGCATAATTTATGGAACATTTCTGGGATCTTTTATTTCAGCTCATGAAACATGGGACCAACACTTTACATGTTGCGTTTATATTTCTGTTCAGTGTAGAAATCAAATAATTACCAAAGTGAATAGGCTTTTTCTATAGTCTCTCTAGACTGCATATATTACCGGTGCGTATTTTCTCCAGGTAGGTGTGGATGTGTCTCATGCTCATGCGGGCCTCATCCAGGATTCTGTTCCAGACCCACCACTTGGAGTTGTGTCCATCCACAGAGACCCAGTTCTGGTAATGCTGCTGGTAGTGCTGCCTCACCGCCTCCACCTCATGCTTGAAATTAGAGTTACGGATGTTCAGGATCTGGGGGCTGTCATGCATCAGGTGGGGACTGCCAGGGGAGGGGGGATAATTAAGTGACAGTTTAAGCCAAAATGATAACAAGATGAATCCATGTCCCAGATAATCTGTTGTGTAGATGCAGCTACATGCGCTAAATCTTAAATGAATGGGAAGCATAGACACTGTCAAAGTTTATTAATTTCAGGACGTGCTGAACTTCCCTATTCATTTGAGATTGATGCATATAGCTGGATGTACAGTACACAATAGTTTTGTTCTCTCTGGTAGGGCCATCTAGTGCCACCCCTCTGACCTGTTGGGTTTCATCTTGTCACTGAGGCCTCTCTTTAGCACCTCCACGGTGTCCAGCTGCAGCTCCACCACAAGCACTGGGATAATGCTCCGAGCCTCCATCAAATCAGCCTGCTTACGCGTCATAGGGAAGCCATCCAACACGTACCTGAGATAGGGAAGGAAATACAGCCAATAGAATATGTCATGGAAATAGAATGAATAGCCTAGTCAACCTTCTGGTTGGCATACAATGAAATGTTGCTTTTGGTCTGTTCAATACAACCTTTTTCCAGCTTTTGATTGGTCTGCATGGATCACCAAATTACTGTCTCACTGGGAATTACTGACTTTTAACGTTTTATGACATCATTCAGAATGAAGCCAGACATGAGAAAGAGGGAAATTGAACACTGCCTATATTTTTCAGCCAAGGTTAGCTGCCTTACCCTCTGGTGCTGCAGACCAGGCTCATGAGGGCTACCTCCAGACACTGGATGGCCAATTCATCTGGCAAGGTGTGGCCCTGGGAGAGGTGCTTCATCATCTGGGTGGCCAGCTCTGTCCTACCCTGGCTGGCCAGCACAGTCCGCATCACGTCCCCAATGGACAGACGAGTCAGGCTGTACTCATGGGCAAACATCCTCGCCACTGCACAACACATATAGATATGGGTGTGTTCTCTGTTTGGGGGAGCTAATGTACAGCTGGATTGGCAGAACTGTCCTGAGATGGTCTTAAATCAAAGTTTGTGTTAGAGAGAATCAAATCTTAATGCATTGTTTGACAAGTTACAATAAAGTGAGTTTTAGTGCATTCATAGAGGAGAAAAGAGTTTAAGAATCAAATAAACATATTGCAAACAATCCTTACAAAAGTGAATTACATTCACTTACCACAGAGCTACATTTGTGATGAGAACAGTGGTGTAAAGTACTTAAGTAAAAATACTTAAAAGTAGTACTTAAGTCGTTTTTGGGGGTATCTGTACTGTACTTTACTATTTATATATTTTTTTACAATTTTTTACTTCACTTCATTCCTAAAGAAAATTATGTACTTTTTACTCCATACATTTTCCCTTACACCAAAAAGTACTCATTACATTTTGAATGCTTAGCAGGACAGGAAAATGGCCTAATTCACACAATTATCAAGAGAACATCCCTGGTCATCCCTACTGCCCCTGATCTGGCAGACTCACTAAACACATGCTTCATTTGTAAATGATGTCTGAGTGTTGGAGCATGCCCCTGGCTATCCGTAAATTTAAAAAACTAGAATATTATGCCATCTGGTTTGTTTAATATGAGGAATTTAAAATTATTTATACTTTTACTTTTGATTTTTACTTTTGACTTTTTATTTTAGCAATTACATTTACTTTTGATACTTAAGTATATTTAAAATCAAATACTTTTAGACTTTTACTCAAGTAGTATTTTACTGGGTGACATTCACTTTTACTTTAGTCATTTTCTATCAAGGTATCTTAACTTTTACTCAAGTATGACAATTGGTTACTTTTTCCACCACTGGATGAGAACTTGTGTAATATGCCTCTATGTGTTGTGAACTCTGACCTGTGGTTTTGCCTGACTTGGGGGGTCCGATAATGACCAGTTTGATGGGAAGGGAGGGGTTGGGTTTGGGCTGCTTCAGGTACTTGATGGGGTTGAGGATGAAGGTGTTCCTCGTCTCCTTGGAGGCGAAGAAGTAGATGAACTGGTGGAAGAGCACGGGGTAGGATGTGTTCAGGGGACCCTGCACTGGCTGGATCAGGTCTCCCTCTGTGTACTAAAAGAGGAACACATGGGATCTGCTATCGGTCACATTACAACATACAGGGATAAACAGAAAGTTAGTAGAAGATAAAAACATTTATCACACTATGAAGAAGTCCACATCCACTGAATGAAGCAGATTGGGATTTGAATAGAGAGAGTGTGGGTATGTCCCGGTTTATACTGACCTTGACGGGGTCCCAGCAGCCGAAGAAGCTGTTATACTTGAAGGAGTAGCAGAGCAGCTTGCGGGCCAGGGTATAGCTGATGGGCTGGCACTTGTGGAAGTGGGCCTCCCTGTTGGTCACCAGAGGCTGAACCTTCTGAAGCAGCTGGTAACGCACGATCCTGGACTTACGGCCACCGTTGATGGTCAGCTTAGGGATCTGGTTTTCATCCAGGAGTTCCTGAACAACAAACAAACAATTTTATACTCTGTACTGATACCCCGCGTATCTTGTTTTTTGTGTTATTATTTTTCACATTTTCTCTCTGCATCGTTGGGAAGGGCCCATAAGTAAGCATTTCACCTGTTGATTACGAAGCATGTGACAAATAAAATGTGATTGGATTTATAATGGCACTTTGGGTTACAAATGTATTATTATTATTATAATGCCTGTAACTATATTAAGGCCTGTTCATAGCTGGACAGTATGTGTGTCTCTGTACCATCATCCTAGTGAAGTTGGCGTCGTCTGTTTCAAAGCGTTCCCCGATCTCCATCTCCAGCCTCTCCTCAGCAGCCGCTTCTGTCTCCTCATCCTCCCCATCATCCTCCTCGTCCAGAGTAAACTCCTCAATCAGCATGGCTTCGATCTCCTCCATCCCCTCCTCTTCCTCATCAAACTCCTCCTCATCCTCCTCATCCTTCACCTGGCACACAGAGAGAGACTGTAAGGACCAGTGGATGACAGAGTCCCTACTTATCAGGGTCTAATCATAAACTCTTCCCAAACGAATATAGCACAGACCCATATCAGCCTCAAAGAGTCCCAGCATCTGTGCTTGTGACAATGAAGGACTACCTTTGCAGCTGGTTGCTTTGAGGCATGCTCTGCCATGAGCTCAGCCCTCCTCCGGGTGATGGCCTCCTCCTGCATAAACAGAAAGAGATAGATTGAGGGGGGTGGGGGAGGAGGATATATATATATGAGAGAGAGAGAGATAGATTTGGAGAAAGATAGAGAGGAGGGGGGGAAGATAGGGAGTGAGATTGTGTTAACATGACCTCTAACACCTGCCTTGAGCATTGAGCCTCTCTACTTTCTCCACCTTCTCCCCCACTTGGCTCCCTGTCCTGAAGCCCTAGTCATCTGCCCTGCTCTCCTCTCACCCGTAGTTTGTGGCGTAGATCCCTGACTTGTCTCAGCTGTTCTCTCCTGCGGTCACGGCGTTCTCTCCAGCTGGCTAGGCGGGGGGGCAGCAGGCGCCGCACGACGTCTCTCACGTCCACCGTCATGACCACAGCTGCGTCCGGGAACAGCCGGCGCTCCACCATGAAGGACACATCCTCAGGGTTCTGGGGGAAACCCTCCAGGATGAACCCTTTCGATCTGGGGTAGGGAGGGGGGTGCAGCAAATCAGTCAAGATGAGAAGTCAGTGGGTCGAGAGTGCCTTGTGTGTCAAGATGAGTCTGTGTGTGTGTTAGTGAAATGTCTTGGTACTTGTATGGCTCCTGGTCCCAGAACTGTGGCAGCATCATCTCCATGATCTCCTGAGGCAGAGGCTCTCCATCAAACAGATAGGACTTAATTGCCTCCTCCTCGTCACTCAGCACCATCCCCTGCTAGCAACATACACAGCAACACAGATAGCCCACCATTCAATCCCTGGGGAACAAGCTGAAATACTGCACCATAACAACTGATATGTGACAGTATCATATCCTTTACCTCTGCTGCTGGGGCTTCCTCTGGGCTGTCCTTCCCACTGTGTTTTTCCTCCTCGTCCATAGAGAGCACTGCTGCCCCTCCCTGTGCCTGCAGCAGAAGGGCTTCCAGGTCCTCAAGGGGCTCCTCAGGGGGTTCCACCTCATCAGAGTAGGGCACGCGGGCCTGGGTCTTCCCCAGGATCAGCTCCTGCAGGCACTCTCTGAACTGGATGTGAAAAACCCCCAGTTTCTCCGCCAGCCATTTCCCGTGGGTGGTCTTATCAGAGCCCCTCGTACCCAGCAGGAAGACTCTCAGAGCTGGGGCCTGGGATGGGGACGAAGGGGAGGTGGAGAGGAAGAGGGATAGAATATGGGGGTCAAGTGGAATCATTATTTTATCATGGATTCACTTGTCTTAGCTATTTGGTCATTTCAGACATTCATAGATGAAATTGTTCAACAAGTTATCCAGTAGCTCTTATGTCACGAGTGGGGCTCGGTGCTGGGGGGGTCCGTCTGGGAGTAGAGATGGCAGGCGGAACGCTTCTCGATCATCCCAGGTGAGTCTGCATCAAACTCACCCAGAACCCCCTGTTGGCCACATGTTTGTCTTAACCTTTTTTCTTCACTTTTTTCCCTCTTCCCAGCATAGGGCGCTAGTCGATTCAGGCGCAGCTGGGAACTTTATGGATCGCGGACTCGCCCTTAAGTTAGGGGTTCCGCTGGTGCCGATAGATTCTCCTTTCCCCGTGCACTCCCTAGATAGCCGGCCATTAGGGTCAGGGATGGTCAGGGAGACCACGGTCCCACTGGACATGGTGACGCAGGGGAATCATAGGGAGCGTATCAGTTTTTTTTATTATTGATTCGCCTGCGTTTCCAGTGGTGCTGGGGACTCCTGGCTGGCCCGGCACAATCCTAAAATTTCGTGGAAACAGGGGTTCTCCAGGGGTGGTCAGAGGAGTGTTCTGGAAGGTGTTTGGGAGTTTCCATCGGTGCTACGTCGGTGGAGAGTCCAGACCAAGGTTCCACGGTGTGCATTCCCCCCGAGTATGCCGATTTGGCAATCGCTTTCAGTAAAGTGAAAGCGACTAAATTACCACCTTATCGACCGGGAAGGGATTGTACGATAGATCTCCAGGTAGACGCTGCGCTTCCCAAGAGTCACGTGTACCCGCTGTCCCAGGAGGAGACGTTGGCAATGGAGACATATGTCACGGAGTCGCTGGGACAGGGGTACATTCGGCACTCCATTTCACCCGTCTCCTCGAGTTTCTTTTTTGTGAGGAAAAAGGAGGGAGGTTTGCGTCCGTGTATTGATTATAGAGGTCTAAACGCCATCACAGTGGGGTATAGTTACCCTCTACCTCTCATCGCTACGGCGGTGGAATCATTCCACGGAGCGCAGTTCTTCACAAAACTGGATCTCAGGAGCGCGTAGTCAGTCTGGTGCGTATTCGGAAGGGAGACGAGTGGAAAACCGCATTTAGTACCACATCAGGCCACTATGAGTACCTCGTCATGCCGTATGGGTTAAAAAATGCTCCAGCCGTTTTTCAATCCTTTGTAGACGAGATTCTCAGGGACCTGTGCGGGCAGGGAGTGGTTGTTTATATCGATGACATTCTGATCTACTCGGCCACTTACACCGCGCATGTGTCTCTGGTGCGCAAGGTGCTTGGTAGACTGCTGGAGCATGACCTATACGTCAAGGCTGAGAAATGCGTGTTCTCTAAACGAGCCGTCTCTTTTCTGGGATATCGCATTTCCACCTCGGGGGTAGTGATGGAGGGCGACCGCATTAGGGCCGTGCGTAATTGGCCGACTCCAACCACGGTAAAGGAGGTGCAGCGGTTTTTGGGTTTTGCCAACTACTACCGGAGGTTTATCCGGGGTTTTGGCCAGATAGCGGCTCCCATTACCTCACTGCTGAAGGGGGGGCCCGGTGCGGTTGCAGTGGTCAGCAGAGGCGAACGGAGCGTTCAACAAGTTGAAGGCGCTGTTCACTGATGCGCCCGTGTTGGCGCATCCGGACCCCTCTCTAGCATTCATAGTGGAGGTGGACGCGTCCGAGGCTGGGGTGGGTGCCGTGCTATCGCAGCGCTCGGGTACGCCACCAAAACTCCGCCCCTGCGCTTTCTTCTCAAGGAAGCTCAGCCCAGCGGAGCGTAACTATGATGTGGGGGACCGGGAGTTGCTAGCGGTGGTTAGAGCTCTGAAGGTGTGGAGACACTGGCTTGAGGGGGCTAAGCACCCTTTTCTCATCTGGACCGACCACCAGAACCTGGAGTATATTCGGGTAGCTAGGAGACTTAACCCACGTCAGGCAAGGTGGGCCATATTCTTCACCCGGTTCCGGTTTACTTTGTCTTATAGACCGGGCTCCCAGAACGTAAAGGCTGACGCACTGTCCCGCCTTTACGACACGGAGGATGGGTCCACCGAACCTGCTCCCATCCTTCCCGCCTCAAAGCTGGTAGCACCAGTGGTATGGGAGGTGGACTCGGATATCGAGCGGGCGTTACGGGCTGAACCCGCTCCTCCTCAGTGTCCAGCGGGGCGAAGGTACGTGCCGCTTGGTGTTCGCTTGGTGTTCCTGGGGTGACGAGGACAGTGGGGAGCCTTCAGGGGAGGTATTGGTGGCCTACTTTGGCTAAGGACGTTAAGGGTTATGTCTCCTCCTGTTCAGTGTGCGCTCAGAGTAAGGCTCCTAGGCACCTTCCTAGAGGGAAGTTACAACCCCTCCCCGTTCCACAGCGGCCATGGTCACATCTGTCCATAGATTTCCTGACCGATCTTCCGCCGTCTCAGGGGAACACCACGGTTCTTGTGATTGTGGATCGGTTCTCTAAGTCCTGCCGTCTCCTCCCGTTGCCCGGTATCCCTACAGCCCTACAGACTGCGGAGGCGTTATTCACCCATGTCTTTCGGCACTACGGGGTGCCGGAGGACATCGTTTCTGATCGGGGCCCCCAATTCACGTCTCGGGTATGGAGAGCGTTCATGGAACGCTTGGGGGTCTCTGTCAGCCTGACCTCCGGTTATCACCCCGAGAGTAATGGGCAGGTGGAGAGAGTGAACCAGGAGGTGGGTAGGTTTCTGCGGTCGTATTGCCAGGATCGGCCAGGGGAGTGGGCACGCTACATTCCCTGGGCTGAAATGGCTTAGAACTCACTACGCCACTCCTCTACTAACGTGTCCCCTTTTCAGTGTGTGTTGGGGTACCAGCCGGTCCTGGCACCATGGCATCCGAGCCAGACCGAGGCTCCTGCGGTGGAGGAATGGGTACAGCGCTCCAAGGAGACCTGGAGGGCCGTCCAGGAATCTCTACAACAAGCGAGTGGACGGCAGAAGAGGAGTGCTGACCGCCACCGCAGTGAGGCCCCCCGTGTTTGTACCGGGGGACAGGGTCTGGCTCTCGACCCGAAACCTACCTCTCCGCTTGCCCTGCCGGAAGCTGGGTCCGCAGTGTGTAGGGCCCTTTAAAGTCCTGAGGAGGATAAACGAGGTGTGTTATCGATTACAACTCCCTTCCTATTATCGTATTAACCCCTCGTTTCATGTGTCTCTCCTCAGGCCGGTGGTAGCTGGTCCCCTGCAGGACAGTGAGGTGCTGGAGGTCCCTCCCCCCCCTCTGGACATCGAGGGGTCCCCGGCGTACACGATCCGGGCCATTCTGGACTCAAGACGCCGGGTGAGGGGCCTGCAGTACCTCGTGGACTGGGAGGGGTACGGCCCGGAGGAGAGGTGCTGGGTACCGGTGGGGGACATCTTGGATCCATCCATGTTGAGGGATTTCCATCGCCTCCATCCGGATCGCCCTGCACCTCGTCCTCCGGGGCGACCTCGAGGCCGGTGTCGGCGCGCTGCGGGAGCCGCGCGTCAGGGGGGGGGTACTGTCACGAGTGGCGCTCGGCGGTCGTCATCACCGGCCTATTAGCTGCCACTGATTGTCTTTCCTCCCCCTCCTTGTATGTTTATTGGTAGCACCTGTTTAGGTATGATTAGTTTGTCTTTATTAGACAGCCGGCCCGCCTGGTTGTTGTGCGGGATTATTTCAGTGTAACCTTCGGCTCTGTTGTAGAGGTACGTGTTAGTGCCTGGTCGTGACTTTTCCGTTGTACATTTTTCATTCCCTGTGTTTGGGGTCGTTACTATTGTGAGTACCCTGTGGTGCGTTGGTGCAATTAAAGACGCACAGCATTGCACTCTCTGTCTCCTGCGTCTGACTCCACACCCACGACACCCGCAGCATTACATCTTACTTCCTCACTGTTTCTCTCTGTCCCTCCCTCCCTCCCTCCCTCCCTCCCTCCCGCCTCTCCTACCTGCAATAGCTGTGTGTGTGAGACGTATGTCTCGGGGCTCAGTAAGAAGCGTTCCCTGGCCTCAGTACTAGAGAAGTAGTAGGCTTTCTCTCTGTACTTGGCAGCATATTCATCCAGACAGGGGATCAGTGCCCCGTTCTCCTTCAGGGACACGGGACAGAAGTGTTGGGTGTCCCCCATCACCCTCTTAGACGCTGCCTCCTCCTGGATACAGCAGGGAGAGAGGAGAGAGGAGAGAGGGAACGTCATAAAAATGTCACAGAAAAACAGCAGTATGGGATGATGGTAAACAGACATGGACCAGATGTTTTTGGTTAGAATACCTATACTGTGAAGTCTGAAGCAATTTTATTTTTAGCTACAGTGCATTTAATTGGAGAAAGTGTACAAGAAATGTGTACGGTCTAAATTGCCAACTACTATACGTCATTAGTGGGTTTCTCCATGTAGGACGTACGTCTGTCTCCTGTTCCTCCTCTCCCTCTGCCTCCTCAGGTTTCTCCAGCTCAGCCAAGGCCTGAGCATCCTCCTCCTCCTCATCCAGGTCTACTCCTGACAGCTCCCAGCCCACGTACTTAAAGGGCTCTTGGGAAAACACACATCAAGGTTATTAGGTACCTAAAGTGCCTTCAGAAAGTATTCTCCGCCCTTGACTGTTTCCTCATTTTGTTGTGTTACAGCCTATAATTTGTGTCACTGGCCTACACACAACAACCACAATGTCAAAGTGGAATTATGTTTTTCGAAATGTTTACAAATTAATAAAAAATGAAACGCTGAAATTTCTTGAGTCAATAAGTATTCAACCCCTTTGTTATGGCAAACCTAAACAATTTCAAGAGTAAGCATTTGCTTAACAAGTCACATAATAAGTTGCATGGATTTACTCTGTGTGCAATAATAGTGTTTAACAGAGATGACTACCTCATCTTTGTACCCCACACATACAATTACCTATAAGGTCACTCAGTCGAGCAGTGAATTTCATACACAGATTCAACCACAAGGACCAGGGAGGTTTTCCAATGTTTTACAAAGAAGGGCACCTATTGGAAGATGGGTAAAAATAAAAAAGCAGACATTTGAATATTCCTTTGAGCATGGTGGTTATTAATTACACTTTGGATGGTGTATCAATACAACCAGTCACTACAAAGATACAGGTGTCCTTCCTAACTCAGTTGCTGAAGAGGAAGGAAACTATTCCACAATACTAACCTAATTGACAGAGTGAAAAGAAGGAAGGCTGTACAGAATACAAAATATTCCAAAACATTCATCCTGTTTGCAACAAGGAACTAAAGTAAAACTGCAAAACATTGTGGCAAAGAAATTCACTTTTTGTGTTGAATACAAAATGTTATATTCGGGGCAAATCCAATACAACACATTACTGAGTACTACTCTCCATATTTTCAAGCATAGTGGTGACTGCATCATGTTATGGGTATGCTTGTAATCGTTAATTAAGGATAAAAAAATAAACTGAATCGATCTAAGCACAGGAAAAATCCTTGAGGAAAACTGGTTTAGTCTGCTTTCCACCAGACACTGGGAGATTAATTAAACTTTCAGCGGGACAATAACTTAAAACACAAGGCCAAATCTACACTGGTGTTGCTTACCAAGAAGACAGTGAATGTTCCTGAGTGGATGAGTTACAGTTTTGACTTAAATCTACTTGAAAATCTATGGCAATACCTGAAAATGGTTGTCTAGCAATGATCAACAACCAATTTGACTGAGCTTGAAGAATTTTGAAAAGCATAATGGGCAAATGTTGCACAATCCTGGTGCGGAAAGCTATTAGAGACTTACTCAGAAAGACTCACAGCTGTAATCGCTGCCAAAGGTGCTTCTACAAAGTATTGACTCAGCAGTTTGAATACTTACGTAAATTAGATATTTAATTTTCAATACATTTGCAAACATTTCTTAAAACATGTTTTCACTTTGTCATTATGGGCTATTGTGTGATTCTGATAACTATGTGACGTATAGGTGAGAATATATAATTGTTTTTATTAATTTTGCATTCAGACTCTAACACAACAAAATGTGGAATAAGTCAAGGACTATGAATACATTCTGAAGGTGCCTTATAACTCTGTCCTCTGCCACACTATTTGACCAAGCCAGTATAGTCACTCAACCTCAAACACTGCCATCCTCTCAGTACATTTACATTACATTTACATTACATTTAAGTCATTTAGCAGACGCTCTTATCCAGAGCGACATACAAATTGGTGCGTTCACCTTATGACATCCAGTGGAACAGCCACTTTACAATAGTGCATCTAAATCTTTTAAGGGGGGTGAGAAGGATTACTTTATCCTATCCTAGGTATTCCTTAAAGAGGTGGGGTTTCAGGTGTCTCCGGAAGGTGGTGATTGACTCCGCTGTCCTGGCGTCGTGAGGGAGTTTGTTCCACCATTGGGGGGCCAGAGCAGCGAACAGTTTTGACTGGGCTGAGCGGGAACTGTACTTCCTCAGTGGTAGGGAGGCGAGCAGGCCAGAGGTGGATGAACGCAGTGCCCTTGTTTGGGTGTAGGGCCTGATCAGAGCCTGGAGGTACTGAGGTGCCGTTCCCCTCACAGCTCCGTAGGCAAGCACCCTGCAATACTCTCAGTACCCTGCCATACTCTCAGTACCCTGCCATACTCTCAGTACCCTGCCCTACTCTCAGTACCCTGCCCTACTCTCAGTACCCTGCCATACTCTCAGTACCCTGCCATACTCTCAGTACCCTGCCATACTCTCAGTACCCTGCCATACTCTCAGTACCCTGCCCTACTCTCAGTACCCTGCCATACTCTCAGTACCCTGCCCTACTCTCAGTACCCTGCCCTACTCTCAGTACCCTGCCCTACTCTCAGTACCCTGCCCTACTCTCAGTAACCTGCCATACTCTCAGTACCCTGCCATACTCTCAGTACCCTGACATACTCTCAGTACCCTACCATACTCTCTTTTACCAGCACAAAAAACCCACATGTACACACCCTGAGCCCCCCACCCCCTCCACCTACACAAACACCCTAAGCTGAAAACTCACTCTCCATGTGGAAGACCATCTCCTGGACCAGGTCCTCAGGGCTCTTGCCAGAGGTCTCCAGTACATTGTAGCTGCCTGTGATAGAGGACTCCATGCTCTCCCAGTCCATCACAAACTGTTTCAGCTGCAGCTTGAATGGGTTCATCTCTGGACCGTCTGGATAGCCTCTCTTCCACACTGCAGGTAGAGTCACATCTGAAGAAAAGAGAGAGAGAGAGAGAGAGAGAGAGAGAGAGAGAGAGAGAGAGAGAGAGAGAGAGAGAGAGAGAGAGAGAGACAGAGAGAGAGAGACAGAGAGATAGATGGATGAAAAGATAGAGGGGTATAGAGATAAAATGGATGAAAGTCTAAATCATAGATGGATGGATGCAGGTGGCACTTTACATCAGAGATATAATAATAATAATCATCATCATCATATCACAAAACAAAACAATAAAATGTTTTCACATTGCTCAGGTGGTCATTGCTCATTGTCTTACCTCCACCTTTTATGCTGACGGTAGGTGGGCTTTTGTCAGCAACGTCTGCATCAGATTTTGCAGAGCCTTCTGCAAAGCAAATTAAGAGGATACATTGAAGATAGATATGAGTATACAAAAGCTGTGATCGTAGAAGGCAGCATGATGTGAGAAGCATACCAGTATGTCATGTTTTTCAGGATCGAGATCGAGAATGACAACATTTAGTTAAAATGGAACAGTACCCTCCACCTCCTCTTGCACTGCCTCCAGTTTGGCCTGAGGATCTGTTGGCTTAGGATCCTCCTCTGGGTCCTGCTGCATACGGTTTCTACAGAAGGCCACAAACACACATACAGCAAGTTGAAACTGGTTAACCCAACCATCCATGTTGGCTCCAAAAATGCAGAGGACCAACACATCATTCCCCCTCCATTTTAGCTCTACTCACAAGGAATCTTGAGCCTCCTGGGCCTTCTGTTTCTGCTGTTCTTCAAGCCTCTTGATTACCTTGTCAACCTCCTCCCTGTTCTGTTCATACATCCTCTTCAATACTACCCTACCTGCAACAGAAATATTATACATTGGTATAGAACTACAAATATGGTAGTCTTCAGATGAATAATACAAAGGCATTACTATGGTAGTATTTGTAGCTGTGAGTTGTAGTTTCTCCCACCTTCCCCATCATTGTCTTTCAGGCAGAACAGGATATCGGGCATGATCCCATCGTGGAGATCCTGAATGGTGGCCAACTGGGACCTGTTCCTGGGAAAGTTGTCCAGCACCCACCCTCTCTTGATCTCTGAGTCTGCATCGGCCATCTCAATCTGGAATACTCATTTGATAGAGAACATCAATGCCATTCCACAAGGCATAGCTTTTTCAATTTGGAAGGATACTGTGCACACGTTCAACTATTTAATCTTCAAGGTAATTTACTTGACTTGACTTCAGACAAACCTCTCTGATGTGATTCTCCAGCACCTCTGCATACAGGTCCAGAGAGGGCGGGGTTACAACCTGCTCAGCCTCCTTTAAAGCCTCCTCCACGATGGCCTGTACATCTGGGTGCTCCTCTGTCACCTCCATCATCACTGTATCCCAGCAGCAGCAGCAACAACAACGACAACAACACCTCAGCAGACAGTCAAACAGAGTAACTGACAAGTAGTGGGACTGTATGGTTGTGTTGCTCACCTTCCTCAGTCTGTTCACTCGAGGAGTGGGTCGTGGATGTCGCTGTGGGATGACATCAGAATCACCAGTTAGACTAAATGTGTATGTCTATTAGGCAGCACTTACCTGTTTGTTGGTTAAAGTCTGATTTACTCACCTGAATCATTGTCATCAGACTCCTCCTCACTGATGTTGGATCTCATGTTTACTGCAGGAAATCCACATTTGATTACATTTGACTAAATGCTCATTCTATAAATGCTTTGCAGATGACAACACAAGAAACCGAGCAAAGGATTGATACACTTTTTCACCATGCATTCGTCATCATCACCACCATAATCATCCCATCACTCACTGGACCCGTGGGTGGCGTCCAATTCCATCTTGACCTTGACCCTCTCGATAGCCATGAGGGTGGAGTCTCTCTTGACCTTCTCCAGCATGTCCTGTTTGACCTTGGCGATGACTGGCTTCATCAAGACCTCCATGTCCACCAGCTCTGCTCCGTAGTGCTGGGCCAGTAGGGCGCACAGCGTGCTCTTGCCTGCACATGGAGGCCCGATCACAGACACCTTGCAGGGCGGCCGCGGCATGGGTGGCAGGAGGTACCGCCGCGGGTTCAGCATAAACCTCCCCAAGGCCTCCTGGGAAGACAGGATGTAGATTTTGTCCATGAACCTGAAGGGGAGCGGGGAAGGAGAGTTAATGGCTGGAATGTGTAGACACAAGCAACAGAGACACGCACACACACTCTCACTCACTCACTCACTCACTCACTCACTCACTCACTCACTCACTCACTCACTCACTCACTCACTCACTCACTCACTCACTCACTCACCCCACAGAGAACTCGGGCTTTCCCTTGATGATCTTGCCTTCCTTCAGGGCCACAGGGCAGGCTCTACACCAACGACTTCTCCTCCACCTGAACCCAGGGGCCACTGTCTTAGAGGAGGACATGGTCCGCAACAGCTCCTCCTGAGAGAAGACATCAGCACAGACAGCCAATGGCAGTTACTATCCCATAGCATTGGGCTACCGTAACCTGTTAACATTGTGCTAGCTAGCTACATTGCTTGCTGCTCAAGGACCATTGACTAATCTTACAATAATAGATCTGAGTTTAGGGTTTTCCACACAAACAGTAGCATAAGCGAGAGGCTGACCGTGTCAATCTCATCAGGCAGCTCTTCCTCGTCGATCTGGAGCAGCCGAAGGGGGACAGCAACCCTCCTCACTGCCATGGACTCCAGACGGAAGAGCACTGACTACACCAGGGACAAAACCATAAACAACCAGCTCGTCAACCAGCAATTAAAACACAGAAGTCAGTCTTTACCTACAGGGACAGTCACTGTGGTTAGTTGTAGAATGGATAATGAAACTGCAGCCAACTCAAGGGTTTTCAATGTGACTAATGTATTGACAGAGGACTAAGGGTTGCGTTGCTTATTCCCTCAGAAATGGAACTCCTCTTTCCAAGAACCCCCTCTGATCCCACCATGAACAGTTCCTCAGGGTTTTTATTCCCATCCAGCTCAAACAGGTGCAGGGAAGCATGGTCTGCCATGTAGTCCTGGAAACAAACAGCATGTCAAACAGCATGTCGGTAGCCATGGCAGTTAATCAGAACAGAGAACTATGTCCATCTAGTAATACACTACATCTCTATCACTGATCAAGATAGAACACTTGATGATGAGTCAACAAAGTGAATGGAGTTGTTGTCAGAAATTGGCAGCCATTTTAGGTGTGTCCTCTTCAGGCCTCAGTACGCTCACCTCTAGAGGTCTGAGAATGGTGTCCTTGTACAGGAGAACCCTGCGGTAGGCGTTCTCTGGGAAGTTTTCCTGCGCTCGCACCAGCTGGGTAATCATGTCCTTCTGCAGCTCGCGCTCCTCCACCTGATCAACAAATAAGCAACCGACTAAATAAACAAACAAACAAATCACATAGAATAGAGTATAACAACATCTCCAATAAGGGTAGTATCAATCTGTTCATGTTGGCTGCACCTCCTCTGCCTCCTCCAGCTCCCCTTCCTCCTCTTCCCCCTCATCCTCATCTGTCTCATTCCTTTTCTTGGTGGTCTCTTTCTTCACAGGGTCCCACTGCTCCCTGAGGAACACCCTGCCTGTCAGGGGGTGCTGCCTCTGGCCCGCTAGGCGGTGGATCAGGTCCCTGTCCGCACACTGGGGATGAAACAGCTCAATAGAATAAGTGGATAGAAAAGTTCAACGCAATGAGGATACTTCAGGCCATGGACAGTTTCAGGATTTTACTGTTATTTCACGGTCGATGGTGTAGTGTAATGGGCGTAACTAGCTGTAAAAGTTTGGCTGTGTCTTGTTAATTCAGCACAAGGCACAGTAAACTAACTCAAGGGAGAAGAAGATAACCTTGATGTTTATGATGAAATCGGGTGCCAGTCTCAGGTTCTTGATGAACTCAATCTGCTCCAGTATCTTCAGGTACTCCTCTGACATGGAGGGCAAGCAGCTCAGCACATAACCTGCCATACAACACAATACTGACATTGTCCTGAAACTGCACACACTTCAAACATACACAAAACATGCAGCACTGTGTTGAATCTAGTGAGTATAATGTAGTTAGGGATTAAGGAACAACGAAACAATGTCGATTAAGCTAGCAAAATTAGTTGAATTACCGTAGTGCTCGACCTCTGGTGACTTGAGTCTGTCCAGAATCAGCTGGACCACCATCTCTTCTGAGATACTTTTCCCTTCATTCAGAATCTCAAGAAGCTGAAACCATAAGATGGGTAGTTGAAAAGTCATTCATGTAAATCTGCTACTGTACAGCAAATTGAGGCCGCACAGTGGCAACTTACCTCTACTCCTTGAGCTCTTTGATCATTGATGTGTTGGTTGAGCAATTCTGTGTCTGAAATGAATGTATAAAGACGTGTTCAGATACAGAAAAGGAGAACAGGACATGATATTAGGAACAGAAAAACAGGTTGAGATAGGGAATATTTACCATCAATCAAGACACACTTCCAGGACTGGGCTAATTTTGTGGCAAGAGTAGATTTGCCAACCCCCTGTATAGAATAACAATATAGTAGGTCAGTGTGTGTGTGTGTGTGTGTGTGTGTGCATGTGTGAACCAATTTGATAACTCACTGGCTTCCCAATAATGATGAAGCAGGTCGGTTTGGCAAGAAGAAGCTCAATCTCAGCTTCATCCTCAATGAGGTTGTCAACATAAGTGTTCATGACTGGGGTTTCTAGAACATTTGATACTTCCTCTGAAATATGCAATGACAAACAGCCACGAAAGAATGTTATCATTTCAAGCAGTTGACAATCAGCTGAAAAGGTTGTTGTAACCAACTGTCACAGGCAAACTCTAAACTGTTAGCTAACGTTAGTTTAGACCATTTTGAATACCCCTAGTACTACCTAGACAGTGACTTGCCTAGTAAAATAAAGGTTAAATAAATAAATAAAAACAGTGAGTGGTTTAATAATACTGCAACGACATAAGCTAGCTACATTTGAAATGACATTTAACTTACCATTTAATAATTTTCCATCTGTTTGACTAGGTACTCAAAACAAGTTAGCCATGGTTATGTGCCTGTTATCCATATCATTTTCTCATGCCTCAACTTTGTTGTGCGAGCGTAACCATAGTAACCCGAGCCCGTACAGGGACTTTTAAATCGCTTTATATCGCGTCCTTTTTGACCGTGTGAGGACCCGTCTCAGCGGAAGTTTGTGACAGTCACCTGATCGAAACAAACGCATGATCAGGGAGGTGCATTGCAAATTAGTTTGCTTTTCTGTATTTGGCACTGCTGTCAAATTGGGTTTTTGATTAAGCATGGTTTGAAACAACATCTTAAGGAGCAGTTTAACATGCCTCGTATCAGCTAACGACATTTGGTGAGTCATATGGTAGCGATATGTTGTCAAACAAGCCAACATTGGGTGCAATCATTACGCCGATTCTGTTGAAAAACGTTTCACAGAAAACCGTTTCCTCCAAACGAAAAACGCAAGCGAGAGTTTCTATTGGACAAATTCAGGTCGTTCCCTCCCCGTTATGTTCCGTTTGCTTTATTTGCTTTCGTTTGGTTCTAAAACTGGTAACGGTTTCCTTAATGAATACACCCATGCTCGCCATGGTTTGGCACTATCTTACTGACGGTGACAATGTCAGCTAGCTACAATGTTTCCACTTTATAGCAGTCATCTTTAATGCAACAGATGTATTGCTTGTTTATAACTTTGTAACGTATTCTGTTTGTCAATTGACTTGAAGTTGACATCCTCGAATCTCTCTAATATCCTTCCCCAGTGTGAACTCCACAAAAAGCAGCTGACAGTCTCGTCCATCGAGTCTGTGAAGTTGGTCTTCGTCAAATCTTCACCATGCCTCTGTCAGCAGCCGTCATCAGTGGAGTGCAGAAGTTGGTTCTGTACGAAACTAGAGCCGTACGTTTCACAGTATTTCCCCTAGACTTGATGAATGCATTATTCTCTCAAACATGGGCTGGAGGAAGCCTTCCATACGTTTTGCTCATAATGCATAGCTTATTTATTAACACATGAAGTATATGGTTGGTATGTCCATATTACACTGTCTTAACTGTCATTTATAAACTATTACAAGGTGTTGGATATTTAGTCACGATTGCATTCAATATCTCAAATGGGAGACAATATTTTTAGCAGACCATTTGCCCATTGTCTTATGTTATGACCTATTGTTTACAGTACATTAACACTAGATGGCAGTATAGGCACTGATATAACGCAGTTTCTCTGGACCCCGCAATGGCGAAGTTCGAGTACCGATTGCTGTCCCTGGTGCTGAAATAGCGACATGTCTGTGTGTGTGCATGCCTATCGATTCGATGATAGGCTTTCTGTGGTGCCAGGTCTTAGCTTTGCTTTAAATAATGGATACATGTTCATTGGTATGCTTCTTTGCCCGCAGTTTTCTTATGTTAAGCCTAACATTTCACGAAGCTATACACCATGTCGCAATGCTGCCATTTTTAAAATGCTGACTGGTGGCAATGATGTAATTAAAGTTGGAAATTCAAACATTGCAGATTGAATAATAAATGTTCGATGCAACAGCATACTTGTTATATATATGCATAGGCTACCTGAACCTGCATGACATGAGCCATCCTCATGCTCTCTCCCAGCTTCGATAGAAAGTTATTGTGCATAAAACCAGTCCTTTAATGCCAAATAAGTCCGCCCACCCACCCTCAAAACAATAGCTTACTTGTGGTTGTTTCATTATGCAGTGTACGATCTATAGCTATATACTGTATCTAGCTGCTATTAAGAAACTTTAAATTTCATTTTATTACACAGAAAATAAAGGGGAAACGTAGTTGGTTTGAGGATAAATTCAGCCACAATTTTTTTGTTGAACTCAGTGGGTTGTGTGCGGCTAATAGCCTACCCAAATGGGCTGCTATATTCAAGGTAAATTAAATCAAATTAGATCCAAATTGAGAGACTTCCCTGGTCTCATGAAGTCCTCTTTTTTTTGTGCAAATGTTTTCACCATGGCCTGTATGTCCAGGTTGCAGGACTGACTGTTTTCTATACTGAGTATTGCCAACCCAGAGTCTTTCCTGACACATTGTGCATTATTTGTCCATGGAGCTGCACACAATTTAAATTGAGTCTTGAATGATGCATGCCAAGATATACCAGAGATAAGGGACTGTTGATATTACAACCATACAACTCCAATGCCGGTTCACCAGTATGAACGAAATTGAAAACATCTTTGTTTTTGTTCAAGTCCTCAAGAACTGTTGTCTGCTAAATATTATAATCTGATTATAATCTGGCAGCAATTAAGGTGAATGATAAACTCAATTAAAGATTTTACAGAACTGCTGTATTTGAAGCACAACCCTGTAGCTACCATCCCTGTAGCTCTCGTGTCTACAGAGAGATCGTTTTCTAAACAACAAAAATCATAAAGGACTACCTAAGAAACATTAGGCTCTCTGTCTGATATGTCCTTATGAACACACTCATTGCACTGGCGCCGTCGTAGCCTTAACTACGGCATTTGTTCACTGAAGTACTAATTACTTTTTAGAGGGTTACTGTCAACTATTTTATAAAAAAATAAAATAGACTTCAATGACTGGTGCATGGGGCCCCAGAGCTCGTGGGCCCCCCTGCCTTGTGGGGGCTGCGGTGGTGTCTGGAATGCCAGTATGGGTAGGAGTATGTTGTAACATCTAAACATACAGTGGGGCAAAAAAGTATTTAGTCAGCCACCAATTGTGCAAGTTCTCCCACTTAAAAAGATGAGAGAGGCCTGTAATTTTCATCACAGGTACACTTCAACTATGACAGACAAAATGAGAAAAAAAATCCAGAAAATCACATTGTAGGATTTTTAATGAATTTATTTGCAAATTATGGTGGAAAATAAGTATTTGGTCACCTACAAACAAGCAAGATTTCTGGCTCTCACAGACCTGTAACTTCTTCTTTAAGAGGGTCCTCTGTCCTCCACTCGTTACCTGTATTAATGGCACATGTTTGAACGTGTTATCAGTATAAAAGACACCTGTCCACAACCTCAAACAGTCACACTCCATACTCCACTATGGCCAAGACCAAAGAGCTGTCAAAGGACACCAGAAACAAAATTGTAGACCTGCACCAGTCTGGGAAGACTGAATCTACAATAGGTAAGTAGCTTGGTTTGAAGAAATCAACTGTGGGAGCAATTATTAGGAAATGGAAGACATACAAGACCACTGATAATCTCCCTCGATCTGGGGCTCCACGCAAGATCTCACCCCGTGGGGTCAAAATTATCACAAGAACGGTGAGCAAAAATCCCAGAACCACACGGGGGGACCTAGTGAATGATCTGCAGAGAGCTGGGACCAAAGTAACAAAGCCTACTATCAGTAACACACTACGCCGCCAGGGATTCAAATCCTGCAGTGCCAGATGTGTCCCCCTGCTAAAGCCAGTACATGTCCAGGCCCATCTGAAGTTTGCTAGAGAGCATTTGGATGATCCAGAAGAAGATTGGGAGAATGTCATATGGTCAGATGAAACCAAAATATAACTTTTTGGTAAAAACTCAACTCGTCGTGTTGGAGGACAAATAATGCTGAGTTGCATCCAAAGAACACCATACCTACTGTGAAGCATGGGGGTGGAAACATCATGCTTTGGGGCTGTTTTTCTGCAAAGGGACCAGGACGACTGATCCGTGTAAAGGAAAGAATGAATGGGGCCATGTATCGTGAGATTTTGAGTGAAAACCTCCTTCCATCAGCAAGGGCATTGAAGATGAAACATGGCTGGGTCTTTGAGCATGACAATGATTCCAAACACACCGCCCGGGCAATGAAGGAGTGGCTTCGTAAGAAGCATTTCAAGGTCCTGGAGTGGCCTAGCCAGTCTCCAGATCTCAACCCCATAGAAAATCTTTGGAGGGAGTTGAAAGTCCGTGTTGCCCAGCAACAGCCCCAAAACATCACTGCTCCAGGGGAGATCTGCATGGAGGAATGGGCCAAAATACCAGCAACAGTGTGTGGAAACCTTGTGAAGACTTACAGAAAACGTTTGACCTCTGTCATTGCCAACAAAGGGTATATAACAAAGTATTGAGAAACTTTTGTTATTGAACAAATACTTATTTTCCACCATAATTTGCAAATAAATTCATAAAAAATCCTACAATGTGATTTTCTGGATTTTTTTTCTCATTTTGTCTGTCATAGTTGAAGTGTACCTGTGATGAAAATTACAGGCCTCTCTCATCTTTTTAGGTGGGAGAACTTGTACAATTGGTGGCTGACTAAATACTTTTTTGCCCCACTGTATACCTTTTTACAACACAAAGTTACTTGCAGCTGCATTCAGAAGACGGACAGAGATGGGTCCTCATACTAAAATAACTGATAATCTGATCATCAACTTGATTTGATGCATCAGAAGTGTTAATGCTGGGCTGGAACAAAAGCGGGCAAACGCTATGGGTCTCAGCAGGACGGCCTAGGATTGAGTAACACGTTTTGTGAAGAGCCAGCATTGACTACGTTGTAAGAGTTTCAGGTCAGCCCTGCCCCTTTCATTGGCTCACTCGTGTTCAGACATGAGCAACACAGAGGTGTAGATGATAGGTAGAACAGGACAGAATTAACTCAGTTCCAGACTGTACTATCAACGTGTTCATACTGGACGTCCCCACATCAAATCTCACACCAATATAGAAACACATAAGGGTCGGAAGAAAGAGACTCATGTAGCATCTTAATTGTGTTAGTGAGAAAAGTCCTGCATGAAAAAGAAAAGCATGTCTTGTATTAAACACTGTTTTAAATTGTACTTTTCTCTCATCTTCTATCGACCAAAGCACTGCTTTCATCCCACTGTTGAGTGAGGCTCGATGTTTCATCCATGATGTACTTTATTGTGTGATGTAATCACACACTTTCATGTGTTCTTTGATTACAGAGGTATTTCCTTGTGGGGAGCAATCACGCCCAAACCAAACACCGTGTTCTGAAAATCGACCGCACTGAGCCCAAGGACCTGGCGATTATTGATGATAAGGTGAGTTGCTGCACGTCAAACCACTGCTTTAGAGTAGCAGCGACCGTTGCCCTTGTTGTACAGCACCCCTCAGGGAAAATTGTACAATCAGTCACCTGGTCCTAAGTGTGTATGGGTGACAGATTTGGCTCATGAAGGTTTAAGAGACTACTACATTATCACTCATCCCCTGCAGTCAGTCATTACCACGGTGTATGAGAGTGGAGGACATTTGTTTGTTCTCATCATCAGAATGATAAGGATTCTAATTGGTTTGTTATTATTGTACATAGTGTCCACTGGTGAGCTCTCTTTCCATCCATCATCATCCTCCCATTCGTTCCTGTAGATCAGGGGTTCCCAAACTTCTCTCTGGGCCCCCTCCCAGGATTGGGGAACAACCCGTGCCCTTTCTATTTCTGTGGGTACAAGCACTGTACATGACACAAACTGTTCACACCCCTCTTGTTGGTGGAGAGAATTCTGCAGATTTAAAGCTTATTTCCTGTAATTCTATTCATTTTGTCATGGGGTGCAAAGAACATTTAGCAGTTTTAAAGCTAATTGTCTTGCAATTTTATACATTTGCCTAATGTGTATTCATGTGATACTGGAGTGACAATGAAAATGACAAAAATGGCAAACATTAAAAAATATAAATAAATGATGAGCATGGCCTTATTTCTATTACAGCATATTGGCTGACTGTCATTCATATTCCTTTCACCCAGCTCAATGTAACAGCGATAGGTTTAGACTACTACATGATACTCAAATTTTCACTATACCCATCATGAGGTTGCTACAACCTAGCATATGAATAAAAGTTTACAACGTAGATGCACACAGGTTGAGAGAATTTTGAGCTGTCAAGGTGACAGACAGTGACACAAAATACCACCTTGCAGACTCTTGCCTGCATCTAGCTGATCTAGGGTGTAATCATCAGTCCAAAAGTTTCTATTGGACAAATTCAAAGTATATTTATCTCCGTTCCCTTTAAGAAACGTTTTTCAACAGAATCGGCGCAATGAATACACACCCCTGATCACACGCAAGTACAGTTCACTTTCATACCAGACACATACATCCAGCTCAGAAAGTATTCAAACTTTTCCACATTTTGTTTTACATTACAGCCTTATTCTAAAATGTATACAATAAATGTTTTCCTCATCAATCTACACATAATACCCCATAATGACAAAGCAAAAATAGGTTTTTAGAAATGTTAGCAAAAATAAAAAACAGAAATACCTTATTTACATAAGACCCTTTGCTATGAAACAAGCGCATCCTGTTTCTATTGATAATCATTGAGATATTTCTACAACTTGATTAAACCCAAGGCAGTGGTCGAGGGAAATTGTCCGTAGAGCTCTGAGACAGGATTGTGTTGAGGCACAGATCTGGGGGAAGGGTGGCAAAAAATGTCTGCAGCATTGAAGCTCCCCAAGAACACCGTGGCCTCCATCATTCTTAAATGGAAATAGTTTGGAACCACTAAGATAAGACTCTTCCAAGAGCTGGCCGCCCGGCTAAACTGAGGAATCGGGGGAGAAGGGCCTTGGTCAGGGAGGTCACTCTGCCACAGCTCCAGAGTTCCTCTGTGGAGAGGGGAGAACCTTCCAGAAGGACAACCATCTCTGCAGCAATCCACCAATCAGGCCTTTATGGTAGAGTGGCCAGATGGAAGCCACTCCTCAGTCAAAGGCACATGACAGCCTGCTTGGAGTTTGACAAAAGGAGAATCAAGATTCTCTGGTCTGATGAAACCAAGATGGAATTCTTTGGCCTGAATGCCAAGCCTCGCATCTGGAGGAAACCTGGCACCATCCCTACAGTGAAGCATGGTGGTGGCAGCATCATGCTGTGGGGATGTTTCTCAGCGGCAGGGACTGGGAGACTAGTCAGGATCGAGACAAAGATGAACGGCGCAAAGTACAGAGAGATCCTTGATGACAACCTGCACCAGAGCGCTCAGGACCTCAGACTGGAGAGAAGGTTCACCTTCCAACAGGACAATGACCCTAAGCACACAGCCAAGACAACGCAGGAGTGGCTTTAAGTGGCTTTAAATGGCCTAAAGTGGCTCAGCCAGAGACCGGACTTGAACCAGATCGAACATCTCTGTAGACCTGAAAATAGCTGTACAGTGACGCTCCCCATCCAACCTGACAGAGCTTGAGAAGATCTGCAGAGAAGAATGGGAGAAACTCCCCAAATACAGGTGTGCCAAGCGTCATACCCAAGAAGACTCGAGGCTGTAATCGCTGCCAAAGGTGCTTCAACAAAGTTCTGAGTAAAGGGTCTGAATACTTATGTAAATGTGATATTTAATCATTTTTTTAAAGATTGATGAGGGCTCCCGAGTGGCGCTGTGGTTTAAGCACAGCATCTCAGTGCTAGAGCCGTCACTACAGACCCTGGTTTGATTCCAGGCTGTATCACAACCGGCCGTGATTGGAAGTCCCATAGGGCGGCGCACAATTGGCCCAGCATTGTTATGGTTTGGCCGGGGCAGGCCATCATTGTAAATAGAATTTATTCTTAACTGACTTGCCAAGATAAATAACATTTTGAAAAATAAACAATTTAATCTATTTTAGAATAAGGCTGTGAAGTAACAAAATGTGGAAAAGTCAAGGGGTCTGAATACTTACCAAATGTACTATATATATAATTGCTTCTCAAATCTATCTACGCACTCTCTCCTCCTCTCACCTCTTCGCTTGTGGACCAGTGCATAACACATCAGCTGTCTTTGAAAAAACCTTTCCAAGTCAAACCTTCATATGACTGCTAACCGCTTTACACAGCCTACATTGTTGTCATGTCGTGCTAGAACTAAGTTGTTAATAAACCCACTACAATCATGCAGTATAGTGAAGTCAGCAGAAATCAGTTTAGTAGTTACACTGGCGGGCCTCGTTGGCAATAAATTAGTAAAACCAAAAGCTTACCTTGACTTGGAAGAGTTCCAGTATTGGATAGCCATAGCCAGCTAGTTAACATAGCATCCCTCTCTGTTTGAGTCGGGTGTTTGAGTAGGCTAAACTAGCTATCTGCAATTTGACTATACTACAAAATATATCTTGCTCTCTCTCTTGCTTTTCCTTAATTTTGGAAGAAATTATTTTTTCCCCCAAACTGTTCAAATATTGTCTTTCTCTCTTTTTGAGTCAACTACTTGCCACATGTTATGTACTGCAGTGCTAGCGAGCTTCAGCTTATACTATCAGTACAAAATTCATTCTCTGATCCTTTGATTGGGTGGACAACATTTCAGTTCATGCTGCAAGAGCTCTGATAGGTTGGAGGACGTCCTCTGGAAGTTGTCATAATTATTGTGTAAGTCTATAGAAGGAGGTGAGAACCATGAGCCTCCTAGGTTTTGTCAATGTACCAAGAGGAGGACAGAAGCTAGCTGTCCTCCAACTACACCATGGTACTACCCTGCTGCTGAGGCTATTGTAGACCTTCTTTGAAAAACAGTGTGTTCTAATACTTTTTTTGGTGATGTGAATATAGTTAGTGTAGTTTTATCTAAAAAGGATAACTTATTTTTAAATGTTTCACTTTATATTGTAATGAAATTCACTGTGGATGGTCCTCCCCTTCCTCCGCTGAGGAGCCTCCACTGGCACAGTATGTACGGTTCTGTTCTCTGCATAAGGAATGGTTGTACTGTCTGAGACGTTATGTTGTGATCACAGTAGAATTAATATTAAAATGTTTTTCAGTGTTCTGAAATCCTAAGGCTAGCACAGAAAAACATATTGACCAAAGCCGGGGCTTAATCCCAAGATGTCTATGGGATGTGCTGTTTCTACTGCTTGCACCTGTCTCAGCCAGAAGCTCAGTTTGAAAGAATCCAGAAGCACACTATTAACAATACGTCCCTCTTGTCCCCAGCATGTCTACAATCAGCAGGAGTTGAGGGAGCTCCTGGGACGTCTGGATCTGGGCAACCGCACCAAGATGGGCCAGAAGGGCTCCTCAGGTCTGTCCAGAGCTGTGTCAGCCTATGGCATCGTGGGTAAGATAGTCCTCCTTGGACCCTCAGTCCTCACAACTACTTCTCCTCTACCAGTTGCCATAGGAACGGCCATGAGCCTGTCGGCATGTCTTGTCTTGTGAGTACTGCACATGAGGGTTTTGCCTGAGATGTGTAGGCTAGTAGGACTGTGGTAAGGAGAGTTGATCCTGAAGCAGTCATTAAGGGCAGAAAGTGTGTTTTCTGTCCCTGTGTTGCTGTGGAAACCAGCCTTTGGAGGGTTCAGAGATATTATAAAGTTAGTGCTCCTAGCAGGCTCTTTAAAAAATTTTTTTTTACAAGAAGGGATCCTGAGAGGGGAGCGTCACACAGCCTTATTATCCTTCTGTTGTTTCTGTACACGCGCACACAAGCCCATTTACTTGGAGGCTGAGTCAGATGACATTCAGTAGTTTGACCAGACAATGTTGTGACGCTTTAATCATGGTGCCTTGTTCCAACCATTTCCGGGCCAGCGTGTTTGTAGAATTGTACCAACAGGTAATAGGTCTGACAGTAGTGTGAATGCCATTCATCCCCCATCAGCCCTGATCTACATACAGTAATGGGGAGAACAACAAACAGATGTGCGTAAGCAAGGGCACACAGGTATACACATACAGTGCCTTCAGAAAGTAGTCAGACCCCTTGACTTTTTCCACATTTTGTTAGGTTGCAGCCTTATTCAAACTACACACAATAACCCATAATGACAAAGCAGAAACTGTTTTTAGACATTTTTGCTAATTTATTAAAAATAAAGAACTGCAATATCACATTTACATAAGTATTCAGACTCTTTACTCAGAACTTTGTTGAAGCACTTTTGGCAGTAATTAAAGCCTTGAGTCTTCTTGGGTATGATGCCACAAGCTTGACACATGTGTAATTGGTGAGTTTCTCCCATTCTTCTCTGCAGATCCTCTCAAGCTCTGTCAGATTGGATGGGGAGTGTGGCTGCCCAGCTATTTTCAGGTCTCTCCAGAGATATTCGATTGGGTTCAGGTTCAGACTCTAGCTGGGCCATTCAAGGACATTCAGAGACTTGTCCCGAAGCCACTCCTGCGTTGTCTTGGCTGTGTGCTTAGGGTCGTTGTCCTGTTGGAAGGTGAACCTTCTCTCCAGTCGGAGGTCCTCAGTGCTCTGGAGCAAGTTTTCATCATGGATCTCTCTGTATTTTGCTCCATTCATCTTTCCCTCGATCCTGACTGGTCTATCAGTCCCTGCCACTGAGAAACATCCCCACAGCATAATGCTGCCACCACCATTTAAAAAAAAAACAAAAAAAATCACATTTATTTAACCAGGTAGGCTAGTTGAGAACAAGTTCTCTTTTGCAACTGCGACCTGGCCAAGATAAAGCATAGCAGTGTGAACAGACAACACAGAGTTACACATGGAGTAAACAATTAACAAGTCAATAACACAGTAGAAAAAAAGAGAGTCTATATACATTGTGTGCAAAAGGCATGAGGAGGTAGGCGAATAATTACAATTTTGCAGATTAACACTGGAGTGATAGATGGTCATGTACAGGTAGAGATATTGGTGTGCAAAAGAGCAGAAAAGTAAATAAATAAAAACAGTATGGGGATGAGGTAGGTAAAAATGGGTGGGCTATTTACCGATAGACTATGTACAGCTGCAGCGATCGGTTAGCTGCTCAGATAGCAGATGTTTGAAGTTGGTGAGGGAGATAAAAGTCTCCAACTTCACCAATTTTTGCAATTGAGGATCTCATCTCGATACCTAATGGCAGTCAGGCTACCTCTGGCGAGCACATGGAGGGCTGTGCGGCCCCCCAAAGAAATGCCACCCCACACCATGACTGACCCACCGCCAAACCGGTCATGCTGGAGGATGTTGCAGGCAGCAGAACGTTCTCCATGGCGTCTCCAGACTGTCACGTCTGTCACATGTGCTCAGTGTGAACCTGGTAATATATATATATATATATATACATACACAGTTGAAGTCGGAAGGTTACATACACTTAGGTTGGAGTCATTTAAAACTTGTTTTTCAACCGCTCCACACATTTCTTGTTAACAAACTATAGTATTGGCAAGTCGGTTAGGACATCTACTTTGTGCATGACACAAGTAATTTTTTCAACAATTGTTTACAGACAGAGTATTTCACTTATAATTCACTGTATCACCATTCTAGTGGGTCAGAAGTTTACATACACTAAGTTGACTGTGCCTTTAAACAGCTTGGAAAATTCCAGAAAATGATGTCATGGCTTTAGAAGCTTCTGATAGTCTAATTGACATAATTTGAGTCAATTGGAGGTGTACCTGTGGATGTATTTCAAGGCCTACCTTCAAACTCAGTGCCTCTTTGCTTGACATCATGAGACAATCAAAAGAAATCAGCCAAGACCTCAGAAAAACAATGGTAGATTGTTGGTTCCTTGGGAGCAATTTCCAAATGCCTGAAGGTACCACGTTCATCTGTACAAACAATAGTACGCAAGTATAAACACCATGGGACCACGCAGCCGTCATACCCATCAGGAAGAAGATGCGTTCTGTCTCCTAGAGATGAACGTACTTTGGTGCGAAAAGTGCAAATCAATCCCAGAACAACAGCAAAGGACCTTGTGAAGATGCTGGAGGAAACAGGTACAAAAGTATCTATATCCACAGTTAACAAGTTCTATATCGACATAACCTGAAAGGCCGCTCAGCAAGGAAGAAGCCACTGCTCCAAAACCGCCATAAACATGCCAGACTACGGTTTGCAACTGCACATACTCTACTCAGACTGCATCCAGTTTGCTATCACAGTGCAATCCGTTTTATTACCAAATTTACATTTACATTTAAGTCATTTAGCAGACGCTCTTATCCAGAGCGACTTACAAATTGGTGCATTCACCTTATGACATCCAGTGGAACAGCCACTTTACAATAGTGCATCTAAATCTTTTAAGGGGGGGTGAGAAGGATTACTTTATCCTATCCTAGGTATTCCTTAAAGAGGTGGGGTTTCAGGTGTCTCCGGAAGGTGGTGATTGACTCCGCTGTCCTGGCATCGTGAGGGAGTTTGTTCCACCATTGGGGGGCCAGAGCAGCGAACAGTTTTGACTGGGCTGAGCGGGAACTGTACTTCCTCAGTGGTAGGGAGGCGAGCAGGCCAGAGGTGGATGAACGCAGTGCCCTTGTTTGGGTGTAGGGCCTGATCAGAGCCTGGAGGTACTGAGGTGCCGTTCCCTCACAGCTCCGTAGGCAAGCACCATGGTCTTGTAGCGGATGCGAGCTTCAACTGGAAGCCAGTGGAGAGAGCGGAGGAGCGGGGTGACGTGAGAGAACTTGGGAAGGTTGAACACCAGACAGGCTGCGGCGTTCTGGATGAGTTGTAGGGGTTTAATGGCACAGGCAGGGAGCCCAGCCAACAGCGAGTTGCAGTAATCCAGACGGGAGATGACAAGTGCCTGGATTAGGACCTGCGCCGCTTCCTGTGTGAGGCAGGGTCGTACTCTGCGGATGTTGTAGAGCATGAACCTACAGGAACGGGCCACCGCCTTGATGTTAGTTGAGAACGACAGGGTGTTGTCCAGGATCACGCCAAGGTTCTTAGCGCTCTGGGAGGAGGACACAATGGAGTTGTCAACCGTGATGGCGAGATCATGGAACGGGCAGTCCTTCCCGGGAGGAAGAGCAGCTCCGTCTTGCCGAGGTTCAGCTTGAGGTGGTGATCCGTCATCCACACTGATATGTCTGCCAGACATGCAGAGATGCGATTCGCCACCTGGTCATCAGAAGGGGAAAGGAGAAGATTAATTGTGTGTCGTCTGCATAGCAATGATAGGAGAGACCATGTGAGGTTATGACAGAGCCAAGTGACTTGGTGTATAGCGAGAATAGGAGAGGGCCTAGAACAGAGCCCTGGGGGACACCAGTGGTGAGAGCACGTGGTGAGGAGACAGATTCTCGCCACTCCACCTGGTAGGAGCGACCTGTCAGGTAGGACGCAATCCAAGCGTGGGCCGCGCCGGAGATGCCCAACTCGGAGAGGGTGGAGAGGAGGATCTGATGGTTCACGGTATCGAAGGCAGCCGATAGGTCTAGAAGGATGAGAGCAGAGGAGAGAGAGTTAGCTTTAGCAGTGCGGAGCGCCTCCGTGATACAGAGAAGAGCAGTCTCAGTTGAATGACTAGTCTTGAAACCTGACTGATTTGGATCAAGAAGGTCATTCTGAGAGAGATAGCGGGAGAGCTGGCCAAGGACGGCACGTTCAAGAGTTTTGGAGAGAAAAGAAAGAAGGGATACTGGTCTGTAGTTGTTGACATCGGAGGGATCGAGTGTAGGTTTTTTCAGAAGGGGTGCAACTCTCGCTCTCTTGAAGACGGAAGGGACGTAGCCAGCGGTCAGGGATGAGTTGATGAGCGAGGTGAGGTAAGGGAGAAGGTCTCCGGAAATGGTCTGGAGAAGAGAGGAGGGGATAGGGTCAAGCGGGCAGGTTGTTGGGCGGCCGGCCGTCACAAGACGCGAGATTTCATCTGGAGAGAGAGGGGAGAAAGAGGTCAGAGCACAGGGTAGGGCAGTGTGAGCAGAACCAGCGGTGTCGTTTGACTTAGCAAACGAGGATCGGATGTCGTCGACCTTCTTTTCAAAATGGTTGACGAATTCATCTGCAGAGAGGGAGGAGGGGGAGGGGAGGAGCATTCAGGAGGGAGGAGAAGGTGGCAAAGAGCTTCCTAGGGTTAGAGGCAGATGCTTGGAATTTAGAGTGGTAGAAAGTGGCTTTAGCAGCAGAGACAGAGGAGGAAAATGTAGAGAGGAGGGAGTGAAAGGATGCCAGGTCCGCAGGGGGAGGCGAGTTTTCCTCCATTTCTGCTCGGCTGCCCGGAGCCCTGTTCTGTGAGCTCGCAATGAGTCGTCGAGCCACGGAGCGGGAGGGGAGGACCGAGCCGGCCTGGAGGATAGGGGACATAGAGAGTCAAAGGATGCAGAAAGGGAGGAGAGGAGGGTTGAGGAGGCAGAATCAGGAGATAGGTTGGAGAAGGTTTGAGCAGAGGGAAGAGATGATAGGATGGAAGAGGAGAGAGTAGCGGGGGAGAGAGAGCGAAGGTTGGGACGGCGCGATACCATCCGAGTAGGGGCAGTGTGGGAAGTGTTGGATGAGAGCGAGAGGGAAAAGGATACAAGGTAGTGGTCGGAGACTTGGAGGGGAGTTGCAATGAGGTTAGTGGAAGAACAGCATCTAGTAAAGATGAGGTCGAGCGTATTGCCTGCCTTGTGAGTAGGGGGGAAGGTGAGAGGGTGAGGTCAAAAGAGGAGAGGAGTGGAAAGAAGGAGGCAGAGAGGAATGAGTCAAAGGTAGACGTGGGGAGGTTAAAGTCGCCCAGAACTGTGAGAGGTGAGCCGTCCTCAGGAAAGGAGCTTATCAAGGCATCAAGCTCATTGATGAACTCTCCGAGGGAACCTGGAGGGCGATAAATGATAAGGATGTTAAGCTTGAAAGGGCTGGTAACTGTGACAGCATGGAATTCAAAGGAGGCGATAGACAGATGGGTAAGGGGAGAAAGAGAGAATGACCACTTGGGAGAGATGAGGATCCGGTGCCACCACCCCGCTGACCAGAAGCTCTCGGGGTGTGCGAGAACACGTGGGCGGACGAAGAGAGAGCAGTAGGAGTAGCGGTGTTATCTGTGGTGATCCATGTTTCCGTCAGTGCCAAGAAGTCGAGGGACTGGAGGGAGGCATAGGCTGAGATGAACTCTGCCTTGTTGGCCGCAGATCGGCAGTTCTAGAGGCTACCGGAGACCTGGAACTCCACGTGGGTCGTGCGCGCTGGGACCACCAGATTAGGGTGGTCGCGGCCACGCGGTGTGGAGAGTTTGTATGGTCTGTGCAGAGAGGAGAGAACAGGGATAGACAGACACATAGTTGACAGGCTACAGAAGAGGCTACGCTAATGCAAAGAAGATTGGAATGACAAGTGGACTACACGTCTCGAATGTTCAGAAAGTTAAGCTTACGTAGCAAGAATCTTATTGACTAAAATGATTAAAATGATACAGTACTGCTGAAGTAGGCTAGCTGGCAGTGGCTGCGTTGTTGACTTTGTAGGCTAGCTGGCAGTGGCTGCGTTGTTGACACTACACTAATCAAGTCGTTCCGTTGAGTGTGATAGTTTCTACAGTGCTGCTATTCGGGGGCTAGCTGGCTAGCTAGCAGTGTTGATTACGTTACGTTGCGTTAAGAGAACGACAATAGCTGGCTAGCTAACCTAGAAAATCGCTCTAGACTACACAATTATCTTTGATACAAAGACGCTAGAAGCTATGTAGCTAGCTACGATCAAACAAATCAAACCGTTGTACTGTAATGAAATGAAATGAAAATGTGATACTACCTGTGGAGCGAAGCGGAATGCGACCAGGTTGTTGAGTGCGGAAGTTCTATTCGGTAGACGTTGGCTAGCTGTTGGCTAGCTAGCAGTGTCTCCTACGTTAAGGACGACAAATAGCTGGCTAGCTAACCTCGGTAAATTAAGATAGTCACTCTAAAACTACACACTCTAAACTACACAATTATCTTGGATACGAAGACAGCAAAGACAACTATGTAGCTAGCTAACACTACACTAATCAAGTCGTTCAGTTGAGTGTAATAGTTTCTACAGTGCTGCTATTCGGTAGACGGTGGACGTTTGCTAGCTGGCTAGCTGCTGGGCAGATAGCAGTGTAGACTACGTTAGGACAACGAAATACGATAATTACGCAATTATCTTTGATACAATGATGGCTATGTAGCTAGCTAAGAAGAAATTGCTAAGATTAGACAAATCAAACCGTTGTACTATAATGAAATGTAATGAAATGTAATGAAAAGTTATACTACCTGCGGACCGAAGTGCGGATGCGACTGCTCGCTCCAACCCTGAAGTACTTCTCAAATCACCTTATACCACCCACCACTGCGACCTGTATGCTCTAGTCGGCTGGCCCTTGCTACATATTCGTCGCCAGACCCACTGGCTCCAGGTCATCTATAAGTAAAGCTCCGCCTTATCTCAGCTCACTGGTCATGATAACAACACCCACCCGTAGCACACGTTCCAGCAGGTATATCTCACTGATCATCTCCAAAGCCAACACCTCATTTGGCCGCCTTTCCTTCCAGTTCTCTGCTGCCAGTGACTGGAACAAATTGCAAGAATTGCTGAAGCTGGAGACTTATATTTCCCTCACTAACTTTAAACATCAGCTATCTGAGCAGCTAACCGCTCGCTGCAGCTGTACATAGTCCATCTGTAAATAGCCCACCCAATCTACCTACCTCATCCCCATACTGGTTTTCTTTACTTTTCTGTTCTTTTGCACACCAGTATATCTACTACACCAGTATCTCTACTTGCACCTCATCATCTGCTCATTTATCACTCCAGTGTTAATCTGCTAAATTGTAATTCTTCGCTACTATGGCCTATTTATTGCCTACCTCCTCATGCCTTTTGCACACTGTATATAGACTTTCTTTTTTTCCCTACTGTGTCATTGACTTTTTTATTGCGTTATTGGCTTGTTTAGTGTTTACTCCATGTGTAACTCTTTGTTGTTGTCTGTGTCACACTGCTTTGCTTTATCTTGGCCATGTCGCTACCTGGTTAAATAAAGTTGAAATAAAATAAAAACATGGGGACAAAGATTGTACTTTTTGTAGAAATGTCCTCTGGTCTGATGAAACAAAAATAGAACTGTTTGGCCATAATGACCATCCTCATGTTTGGAGGAAAAAGGGGGAGGCTCTCAAGCCGAAGAACACTATCCCAACCGTGAAGAACTGGGGTGGCAGCATCATGTTGTGGGTTGCTTTGCTGCAGTATGGACTGGTGCACTTCACAAAATAGATGGCATCATGAGGACAGAAAATTATGTGGATGTATTGAAGCAACATCTCAAGACATCAGTCAGGAAGTTACATTTTGATCGCTAATGGGTCTTCCAAATGGACAATGACCTCAAGCATACTTCCAAAGTTGTGGCAAATTGGCTTAAGGACAACAAAGTTAAGGCATTGGGGTGGCCATCACAAAGCCCTGACCTCAATCCTACACCAGCTCTGTCAGGAGGAATGGGCCAAAATTCACCCAACTTTTTTGTGGAAAGCTTGTGGAAGGCTACTGGAAACGTTGGACCCAAGTTAAACAATTTAAAGGCAATGCTACCAAATACTAATTGAGTGTATGTAAACTTCTGACCCACTGGGAATGTGATGAAAGAAATCAAATCTGAAATAAATCATTCTCTCTACTATTATTCTGACATTTCACATTCTTAAAATAAATTGATCCTAACTGACCTAAGACAGTGAATTTTTACAAGGATTAAATGTGAGGAATTGCAAAAAACTGAGTTTAAATGTTTTTGGCTAAGGTGTATGTCAACTTCTGACTTCAACTGTATGTATGTGTGTGTGTGTATATATATATATATACACACACACACACACACACACACACACACACACACACACACACACAGGTGAAGTGCATGTAAGCCAGGGTGCAGGCCACCTCTGCCCATGATACCTTATCACCTAAACTATGGATGTGACAAATGGACAATTTAATTTTTTACATTAAAACTATATGGGGGAATAGTAAAGGTACAGTTCACTACTTTTGAGAAAGAGAAAAAATATTCTGATTTTATCAGGGAGTGCTGCAGCACCCTTAACATACCTGCTTCCCACTGCTATGTCAAACAGGACTTCGCTGCTGTGGCTTGCGAAGTGGCAAGATTTAAGTATAGGCGACATGGGCAGCCAGCCACCTAAGGCTGTATCTTGTCGAGGGTGGCACGGGGCGCCCGCACAAAAAAAAATCGTAATGGTGACATTTGAGAGATCGGTTTTCTTTTTTTGTGTGTATTTTACCGTTTTTTTCTCCCCAATTTCGTGGTATCCAATTGTTTTTAGTAGCTACTATCTTGTCTCATCGCTACAACTCCCGTACGGGCTCGGGAGAGACGAAGGTTGAAAGTCATGCGTCCTCCGACACACAACCCAACCAAGCTGTACTGCTTCTTAACACAGCGCCCATCCAACCCGGAAGCCAGCCGCACCAATGTATCGGAGGAAACACCGTGCACCTGGCGATCTTGGTTAGCGTGCACTGCGCCCGGCCCGCCACAGGAGTCGCTGGTGCGCGATGAGACAAGGATTTCCCTACCGGCCAAACCCTCCCTAACCTGGACGACGCTAAAGTTTAAACATTCACACCCACAGACACCCAATCTATTTTTCTATCTGAAATTGACTATCATTGCAATTGGCTACGTAGGTAACATGGCAAGGCCTACAGAGAAACATTTCTTGGAAGTCCTTTGTATCGAGCTGGATGGTGATCTAGAACAGGGGTTCTCAAACTTTTTCACTCAGGCCCCCCCTTCTGGCACAGGTCAGGTTTTCTCCCTTGAGTACACTACCTGAGGTTGCCACTGGAGAAAACCCTTGGGTTACTTCTAGTATCCAGGTGACCCTGATTGGGCTTATTGGGATCACCTACTGGATGACTATTTAGGTTCCTCTGTGGACTGGGCCAGTTGCTCAGGTCTCCTGTTTTGTTCAGTGTTCTCGTATGCACTTGCTTTGTTGTTTTGCTATGACGACCTTAGTAAATATTCTGTATTTACCCTTACCTCTGCCTGCTGTGTTTCTCTGCGCCTGGGTCCGAGTTCGTACCAGCACTAATGTCACACCTTCCAGCATTGGACAAATAGCTCTTTAAGGTTTGCGATGACAGACATGACAAGAGGAACTGATGATGCACTACCCAATTTCTAAATGACACCTTTTGCATTCTACTATTACAACTTTCAAGAGTAAGTTGAAAGCCGTACTGAGTTCAATTTGGGAACCACTGATATAGGAAATCGCTCGCACCGACCCAGACAAAGCAGGGAAATTGAATGTCAATGTGTCACGGCAAGAAAATGGGTGGTTCTGATGGTGTAAAATGGGTAAGGGTATGATTTTGAGTTACAAAATTCCATTCTCTCACCCGCTATCCTCAAACATATATCCATATGAATGTATGTCCTATGCTGTTTCTATGGAGGTTTCTCTCATCTATCCCCAGTAGATAATTTCCTCCAGGAGGTTGCGTAACCTATGATCTCATCCCCTCCCATTAACGTAAATCGGAGTGGGGGCCCAGGAACGAGTTTGGGAAACCCTGGTCCAAGTGACATGGCGCTAGTAGTCTGTGTTTCTAGCGGTCCGTGACCTCTAAGAGGAGATCATATGAAAACAGCCTGACTAATATGATTGACAAACAATAATAAGCTCTCAGAGAACATCTATTCTGCTTTTCCGTGAAGCATTATACACATTCCAGGACTGAAAACATATTATTTTGTAATTGAAAATATATATAATTGAAAATAAAGATTTTGAAGGTGATAATGAAGGATGTAAGACAGATGAACAGACTGTGAGTGTGTTGTGGTCATGCAGCATGAAAAACAAGTGGTCTCATCTATCATGAAGACACACACACACACACACACACACACACACACACACACACACACACACACACACACACACACACACACATACATAGATAGGCACTCATTTGATTGTTGAGATGAGAATAGATATTGTACATAGATGTATGAAAATGTGTCTTGAAAAAAACATTGAGGATGGAAAGGTTCATGTTAAAAGTTTCATATGAGTTGTATAAGTTATCTGGGTGGTTTGAGGTGTCCTATAGTAATATTAAACTTATGTGTGCTGTTCATGTTTATTCATTGTCCTGGTCTTGCAGGCTTTGTCCGATTCCTTGAGGGTTATTACCTCGTGTTGATCACCAAGCGGAGGAAGATGGCCGACATTGGTGGTCACTCCATATACAAGATAGAGGATACTAACATGATCTACATCCCCAATGACTCAGTGAGGGTGACACATCCTGACGAGGCCAGGTACAGTAGGTCAACCGTTATATACCCAACATCTCACACCCCACTGGAGATTTTCTTATTTCCTTCCTCTTTCTCTCACTTGTTTCTCTCTCAGTTTACACACACAGTGTGACGGCTTCACTGACCAAGTGTGACCAGCTAAGGATCACTCAGTATATGGGTCTATATAACCTGCCGTGCACAGCAAATGCTTATGGTATTTTCTAGTTTCCCCTTTTCATTGAGATGAGAAAGTAACATGTATGATGTTATATCCTAAAGACTAGGACTGTTTCCTATGTGACCTGACAACTCCGGTGATGTGACTGTGGTGATGCGACATGAAAAACTCCTGCCACTAGTATTAGAGGTTCTGACTAGGTGGGATACAGCTACGACCAGAAGTTACTTTTTCGTAGCAGGTTAGGAGAACTTACGCAGCCACGTGGCAGGTTAGGGGAATTAGGTTAATGTTAGGAAAGGAGTTAGGGTTAGCTCAAATGCTCTCCTGAACTAACCATGCTCTCCTGGTTATGACGTGCAGGGACTGTTTATTTCTCCTCTTATAGATACGTGAGGATCTTTCAGAATGTGGACCTGTCCAGCAACTTCTACTTCAGGTAAGTAAGTGTGTGTGAGATCTTAAAAATAACCACTCCTCCGCATCTCTCTTCTGTTGATTGTCAAGTCAATGCTTTTGTTTGTCACAAGCCTTGGTGATCAGGAGGCTCAGGTGTTTGCTGCAGTATGGAACCTGTCAAACGCTATTCACAGTTCTTCACTATTTTTGCATGTTACTTTGTTGGAACCAATGTCACACAGGATGCACAGTATATCTGAGGTTATCGCTCTCTCACGTGCATACACATATACACACACACACTTTCAAGACTGGATATTTTATTACAGTGATGTTGTGAATCGGTGAGAGAGGACAGAGCCACACTCTTATGGATTTATGTATCAACATCCTCCTCATTAAAACTACACAAATAATCAGTGAGTGTACAAAACACGTTCCATGACAGACTGACCAGGTGAATCCAGGTGAAAGCTATGATCCCTTATTGAAATCCACTTCAATCGGTGTAGATGAAGGGGAGGAGACGGGTTAATAAAGAAGGATTTTTAAGCCTTGAGACAATTAAGACATGGATTGTGTATGTGCGCTATTCAGAGGGTGAATGGAGAAGACAAAATATTTAAGTGCTTTTTGAACAGAGTTTGCCAGGCGCACCGATTTGAGTGTGTCAAGTACTGCAATGCTGCTGGGTTTTTCACACTCAACAGTTTCCTGTGTGTGTTAAGAATGGTCCACCCATCCAAAGGACATCCAGACAACTTGACCCAACTGTGGGAAGCATTGGAGTCAACATGGGCCAGCATCCCTGTGGAAAGGTTTTACATTTACATTACATTTAAGTCATTTAGCAGACGCTCTTATCCAGAGCGACTTTTTTGACACCTTGCAGCGTCCATGCCCTGACGATTTGAGGCTGTTCTGAGGACAAAGGGTGTGCAACTCAATATTAGGAAGGTGTTCCTAATGTTTTTATCTGTGTACATCTCATTAAAACAAATGGTTATCGTTTAGTTCCATCCACCCATTGAATTAGATTTTCTTTTCTTTAATTGAATTCACTTAAAAAAACATGATGACATCACTTGACATCACTTCCACCAATAGTTATGTATCATTAAAGTACTGTTTGGACTCCTTTCTGAAGTGTCTGTCTGTCTCAGTTTCTCGTCATTAAGCCAGAGTGACACACAGACCTCTCAAAATACCCATCTGGTGTACCCTTAACTCCTCTTGGAATCATGCCCTTCAGCACCTACCATCTAAAGCACACTGTATCAGTAGCTGTACTAAAGGTTAACCTGTACTGAAAGGGTCAGTATTGACATAGTGTATTCACGACTCGCTCCACAGATGACCTTCTATCAGTTCTCACTCAGACTTGTTGTCAAGCTGGTCATTTATCTCCCTAGTGACAGGTGAAGATACATTTGGGACCCTACCTTTTTTTTATATCCTCAAGGAAAAAAACATTGTATATCGCAAAGAAAAAATATATACGAAAAATAGACTAAAATAGTACTGTCAGGTGTAAAACAAAATGTTTTGTTTTTGGTCATTCTTCTATCATTATTCTTTTTACGCATCACTCCATTCATCCATCTCATTGATTTTTGATTATCGAAGTGTTGTTCTTCCTCGTTGACCTCTTCACCTATGAACTTTGACCCCACCCAGCTACAGTTATGACCTGAGCCACTCCCTGCAGTACAACCTGACGCTGCTGCATAGCCCGTGTGACCCGGGCACAGTGGAGGAGGTGCACACACGGAGCAGCAGACAGCAGGACAGCTTCGACATCTTTGAGGACGAGGGCCTACCCACACAAGGTCAGACAGCTCCTGCCCTCTCACACTCTCCCTAAACTCCAGTTCATCCAGTTTTAAAACATGTGAATACACTCTATTGAACACATGTCTTTCCATTTGATAACCAAGTGTAACATACCATTCCTTTTTTTGTGATATGTTTTCTTGATCTTTTAACCGTTAAGTCAGTCAGTGGTCCCAAATAGAAAAAGATCCTCACAACTCAAGCCACTCATAAAGCCATTCACCAGCTAAAAGGTTGATCAGGACATCACTACTAGCCCAAAACCAAAGTCTTTATTCAGCTCATCTGTCTCAATACAGTTTCCATGTTCTAATCTACTGTATCGGTGGTAAACCATCCCCTCCGTGATCCTGTCCATCCATGTAAGCTGTTCTGTGGTGTTTTGTGTTCCTATGTAATGGTTCCGTTGCAGTGTTCCACGGCCTCCAGAGTGAACCGTACGCCAAGTACGTGTGGAACGGCAAGCTCCTGGAGCGCGTCAAGGACACGGTGCATCCTGATTGGCTCATGTACATCATTCATGGCTTCTGTGGCCAGTCCAGTATCCTTTTCCTCCTGCCTGGTTACAACCTGCAAAGTAGAGTGTTCAGTTTAGTAGTCAGGTGCTGCATGTTTTTGCCATGTTCCAGATGTTGGTATCCACTAGGGCTGACCCCATTTAATCGACTGGTCTATTGTTTGTTCGATAGGCTGCTGAGTATTCTTTCTTTTTTTACCGAGCAGTCGCATATATATTTATAAATAAATACATTTGATTTAAATATTTTATGGCACACGAGACACCTGTCTGACTCACGCCTGCCTCAGTGGACTAATCCATTGCTGAGGCTGCGAGGATGGCACACCTGTATCACCAGTAGTACCTTTAACTTTAATTACCATAATTTCTCATCTCCAATGGAGCATTTTGTTAATGCATTCAATATATTATCAGTCTTTTACCATTCTCATTGTCGGTGGACACGTTGTTTGTGGACCTCCATCTTTCTGTCCGTCTTTCTTTTGACAGTTAGCCTTTAGAAGACAGCTTTATTCCTCTTGTGTTCCTTTCCCTCGCCCCGCCTCCTCCACTCCCCATCATGTGTCTGGCATGCTGCTCACTGGAAAGTGTGTGCCTGCCTCTTGTTCCACAACACATGGAATACCTAATGAGACAGATGCTCGCCAGTCTGCTAAGCTGCATTAAGCGATTTGTGTTTATATTATGGTCTATATAAAAATATTAAGCAATGCTTATCAGGTATGAAAACAGTGGAGCTTTTGCATGCTTTGCCCATCTGGTATATGAGGTGGAAAAGAAAACAAATATTAGGTTAGCTAGACAGGTTCTTTTTGTTTAGACTAGGAAAGCACAGCTAGTGTGTCCACTAAGCCAAAGAAAAACACACTTGAAACAAAATGTATGCCTACTTAGGTTATATTGATGCATGGTTTGGTTATATTGATGCATATTTGACTGTGGGTGCTTGGGTAGAAGTGCTTGAGAATAACTAAATCTGATTAATTGTGTCCCTGATTTTGAGAGCCCAGTTTAACTATCCGTCAGTGCAGATCTTATAGGCAGACATTAAGACATTATAACCATTCATTGCACCTCTTAGCCATGAAAGGTGTTAGCTCATGACTCTTCTGCTTGACTGAAGTTGTTCTTGGCTTTTTATATACATAAGTAATAATGCATGACCTCCTCCACAGTCATGAGAATCGTGAACTCCCCAGTATCCCAGTGATGAAAGAGGAAATGGATAGAAAAACAAAAATACTTCAGTCTGAACTTAAACAACTAAAACTATGTAGAAGGTGTGTGGAATTTATAATGAACCTACTTACATTTTTTATTTGTTTTACCTCTGAAACTATTTTTTCAATCACAGTATTTTCTTATCTAGAGCTATTAGCAGTGCTATTTAGTGGATTTGGTTGATTTTGTGGTCTCAAATCAGTCAGCTTATTAACATTCTTCATCAAAAATTTTGGCAAATTAGAGTTATTGACCATGGAAAACGGTGGGAATGTTGTTCCCTTATCATATAATTGCTACATCTACTATCAATATAGCATTCTAAAAAGTTTTTCAGATTGTATTTTTGCAACAACAACAACAAAATGGGACGCTAAAATTGGGTTGCGACTGAGAAAATTTGGTTCAATTTGGTTCCCGAGACAACCAGTTGAGGACCACTGGTTTACAGCAAATATTGCTGAATAGCACGAGGTGTGTGTGTGTGTGTGTGTGTGTGTGTGTGTGTGTGTGTGTGTGTGTGTGTGTGTGTGTGTGTGTGTCTCACCAGGTTGGCTGGTTAGAGGGGCAGTGGGGGCCACATTGCAGATGCTGGGTTTAGACAACGGTTCCTGGAAGCCATCCTTCTCTCATGGTTCTTTTCCCAGAGAAACCCAGGCAGAAGAATTCATAGAAGGAAACTGAGGAGAGGGGGGGGGGTGTGAAGAAAGGCAGAGGCACAGAGATGGGTGAAGTGATGGAGGTTAAGAGGAAAACAGAGTTAAGAGAGGGACTTAGTAAATTAGTGCGAGAGAGAAAGAGATGGAGGGTAGAGAGAGGGGAACAGTGATTGGCAGGGGCAATTCCATTTCAATTCAGGAAGTGAATTACAAATCATTTTTCTCCCATTTTTGAATTAGACATATAAACGTATACACTTTACAATTCTTGACATGAGTACCAATATCTTTTTTCCCCCTTTTCTCATTGGAGAAGCCCCCCCCCAAAAAATAAACAAGCAAACTAACATTCCATATGAAAATACAATTACAACAGATCACAACACACTATCCCTTCCCTCCCCCTTTTGGTCCCAAGTTCTTGCTCAATAGAGTGTAATTTGTCAAGAAAAGGAAATTAAAGGTGGCCATCTCAGAAAAAAGTTAGCGTTACATGCACTCTAAATTAAGAAAAGACATAAGAACTCAGTGGTTGGTTTGGGAGATTTCCAATTCAGCCAAATCTGTTGGCGGGCCACTAGTGAAGCAAATGTTACATCTGCTTTACTTTAGGTGAGAATAGACAGCACAAATGGAGGTCCAAATATAGCTATCAAAGGACAAGACTGCAGATCAATATCAATACCTTTAGAGAGAGTAGTTAAAAAGGTAGAACAAAACTCTTGACTGCTTAGAGCATGAGTAAAACATGTGACTGTGATCAGCGGGAGACATTGTGCATTGTGTCATTTGTCTCTGGGGGAAAATGAATCGTTTTTTGTAATGAATTTTGTGCAACACTTTGATCTGATTTGAACTTAACTGAGCACAGGAAGATGTTAACCCTAAGAAGTGCCTCCTCTGACCAGTCATCTGTCAGGTCAAGTTCACTTCCCCAGTCAGTGTTCAGTTTGTTGATGGGAGAGGTTTTCAGAGGAGAGCATAACATCATCATATGAGATGTCCCCATATCTGCGGGAGTGACAGGATCCCTTCTAATAGCGTGTTAGGAGGTGATTAAGGAAAGGTAGGAAAGTGAGAACTAACTAAATTACGAGCTTGGAAATAGCGGAAGAGATTGAGGCAGATTACATTTAGCTACAAGACCATTAAAACTGGCAAAGGTCCCTTCTAAAAAATATATATATATATAAAAAAAAAAATAGTTGAAACATACCAAACCTCTCTCACGCCACAAAAAAAAGCCTGGTCAAGTGTGGAGGGTAGAAATGGCTGGTTGTTCCAAATAGGGAGTAGAAGATAAGGGGCAGAAAGTCTAAAATGCTGACAAAATTGTTTCCAGGTCTTCAAAGTAGAGAGCACAATATTATTTGTAGTGTACTCTGAACGACACATGGATAGTGGGGCACAGATTCAAGAAGAGAAGGGATGATTGGAAAGAATGGGCTTCTATTGAGCACCATTTGGTACTTGGAGAATTACACCAGACCAAAATCTTCTGAATAGTAGCTGCCCAGTAGTGAAACAGTAAGTTGGGAAGTGCCAAACCACCATCTTGTCTCCCTCTTTGAAGTATCTCTCTTATCCTAGGTGTTTTGCCTGGCGAGTGAATTACAATACCATTTCAGTAATTTACTAATTGTTATTTGAAATCAATGACACTTTGCCTTTTTATGTTACATCTGTGTGTGTCCCACCTTAACCTCTGTGTGAAGAGCTCCTGATCTACGGTCGTCCGGTTCATGTCACCCTCATCGCCAGGCGCTCCAGTAAATTTGCTGGCACCCGCTTCCTCAAGAGAGGAGCCAACTGCGAGGTAACCTCCTGCCTCATCTTGTCGCCACGACAACAGGGTGAAGTCGCCCCCGGTGTTCTATAATAGCAGCATGGCACAAAGGAGGGGGTGTGAGGTTAATGTAACCTCCGTGTCTCTGCATCTCCTTTTTGTGTATGTAGTTTGGTGGTAAAGGGGTTCAGTATGCTGTGTTTTTGAGGCCAAATTATGTGTCTATTATTCCCTCTGCGCAGCTTAGTTTAGTCCAGGATTGACATTCGTACGGTTTGTGTGTGTGTGTGCTCATTTTGGGATGACTTTCTGGTCCAGTATATGGTCCACTCCTGTCAATTACAGGTCAAAACTGTTGAACAATGAAAAAAACAACTATGGGGCCATCTAAGAGTGTGTAGATCCATGTGGTTCTCTCTGTATATTGTCCCTCACCTGTTTTCATCTCATCCTCTGCAGGGTGACGTAGCCAATGAGGTGGAGACTGAGCAGATCATCCACGATGCGTCGGTGATGTCATTCACAGCAGGGAGTTACTCTTCCTACGTTCAGGTCAGGGGTTCTGTTCCCCTCTATTGGTCCCAGGACATCTCCACCATGATGCCTAAACCACCTATACGATGTAAGATATTATCATCATTAGATATCGTATACACTGTACAGTATAATTAATATAATGTGGTCTACTGGTCTCTGTCTGGACATACCCCTATCACCAATATGCCATAAGATACACATTACTACAGCACTTACAGTAGTAGTAATACTATAAACTATACTCTGGCCAAACGGACCATGTTTTACTATTGATGAGAGAGAGATTTTCTCTCCTCTTTTCATCCATCTCTGTTTCTCATTATGACTCCAGCAGGATACATCCTAGGGAGTGTGTGAGGATCAGATGGTCTCAGAGATTGAAAAGGTGGCGAGAGACTGCAGTTTGTGTGTGTGGACTCGACTGCATTAAATTATATCCTCTCTTACCCCATTTGGCCTACAGTCCATCGTGGATGATATTTACTTAAGAGATTGAAAGCTTGTCCCAAGATGTGTGTATGCGCGCACCCGCATGCATTTGTATATGAAAGGATATTTTCCTCTCATCCTCCATTTGGTTTTCAGTCCATCCTAGGATGACATTTACATGCATAATGCAGAGATGTAATGTACAGAGAGAGCTAGTGTGTCCTCCAGATCTATGTGATGGGGACCTTACCTTCCCTCTCCCATCTGTCTATCTACACTACATAACCAAAAGTATGTTGACGCCTGCTCGTCGAACATCTCATTCCAAAATCATGGGCATTAATATGGAGTTGGTCCTCCCCTTTGCTGATATAACATCACTATGCATTGGGTCAGGTATTGTTCTCCTGGCATCCGCCAAACCCAGATTCATCCGTTGGACTGCCAGATGGTGAAGCGTGATTCATCACTACAGAGAATGTGTTTCCACTGCTCCAGAGTCCAATGGCGAAGAGCGTTACAGCACTCCAGCCAATGCTTGGCATTGTGCATGGGGATCTTGGGCTTGTGTGCAGCTGTTCAGCCATGGAAATCCATTTCATGAAGCTCCCGCTCAAACGTCATTCAGCTAATCCATTAAATCAATTCAGCGATATGGCATCAGGCACACACACAGATATAGAAGCCCATAGACACAAAGATGTCCAATTACATGTCAATTCTTGTTCGATAACGATGTCTGTCGGCTCCAAGATCATCAGCCATTAGTGAATTTAGGACAGGTTTGACGATCAGGAAGACCCTGGTGGGACATAGTGGTCAGTCACCACCCAGCCAGCCGGTCCTGAAAAATGAGACTGCGGTTACACAAGCCTCCTGTTGACTTTATGACATGCTTAAGTAGGTGAATAGCTTTGTAGGGAGGGTTGAAGAGAAGCGTGTCTTTTCATGCTTCCTCGTCCTAATCATGACGACCCACGGGGGAACGAGGATGAGGGCCTTATAAAATGGCTTCAGTCAGCCCCCCTCCCCTCGCCCTGGTTACCCAACATCACCATTTACAACTGACCTAAATGGATGAGTGATTTCCCCGCATGACTGATCATAAGGGGAAACATGTTTGACTGACCCAGATCTTCATTTGGTTGGCTGAATTGTCTGCAGGTGTGGGGCTCTGCGTGACCACCACATGAAGTCATAACACTGAAAGAATAGAACGGATGGGTGAAATGATGGAGAGAGGGGCTGAAAGGAAATGGGCATGTGTGTTCGTTACGGTATAATAATACTCTACTGTATAACCAACAGCAGGTTAGATGACCTTTGTCATGACGTTGGCCTGGGGGTAGGTTTATGACAGTCATAAATACCTATCCCCCCTTTTTCCTCTCTCTACCCTACTGATGTTACATTTGAAAACCCCTTGGTTAACACTGAGATTCTGGGAACATCAAAAGGTGGGGGGAAATTAACTATATTCTGGTAATCCGACCAATTGAACATATGCGGTGGTACTTAATGAATATGATGTCAGTTTGGTTGTCATCTGAGACATTCTCATCAATGATAAGATGACATAAACTCTACAGTGTAAAGTCTACACATCAGAGTTATCGGATTCACATGAAATTGTTGTTCAATTTAAATGTTTGAATATGAAATTATTCGTGATGGGATGAAATGTGATTTTAGCTTCTAAAATGTGAGAATTGGGTTTTCATGAGTGAATTAGGCCCGACTCAGTGGCCCGCCCACATGAAGAGACATAGTTTGTAAACTATGAAACACACCCCTTTTCTCCCTCCACTATATAAGCCCTTGACGAAAAGGACTCGGTTTGGCAACACGGCCTTCCATCTACCACCAACCTCCCGAAGCGCAGCTCAGAGTAAATATTTATTGCATTTTCCTTTTCCAAATGGATGGTAATTTAAAATGCATAAAATACTGTATTTACGAAAGCACAGCTTCTTCCCGCTCTTTCACTCAAACCCAGCCCTTTTCTTTTGTGTAACCAGCTGTCATATCTGTTCCGCCCGCTAGAGACGTTTTCCTTTATAACGTCATCAAGGTATAATTAATTCTGTGTATATGTAATTCTGTGTGATTAGTTAGGTATTTAGTAAATAAATAATTCAACCCAATTTTGTATTGCTGATTCAACCAGGGTTCGTGAAGATAACCAAGAATTTACAACTTTCAGATGAGACTGAATTAAGGTGACGATTAATTTTGACTGCTATTGATATAAAATATTACTAGGTCTTTAAGAGTTTATTCGGAAGATAACAGCTCTATAAATATTATTTAGTGGAGCCCCGACTCTCTAGTTAATTACATTTACATGATTAGCTCAATCAGGTCATTTTAATTACGGAGAAAGGATTTTATAGAATAGCATGTTATATCACTTAATCCGGCATAGCCAAAGACACGACACCTTAATGTTTCTAGGTTACCTTTTGGTTGGTCTTATGAAATGCTTATGAATCATTATAACAAACATTATTGATTACCTTATGATACAGCCAGTGGCATGGCTTTGATTCAGAGGGGTTGGGATAAATGCGGAAGACACATTTCACTTGTACAACTGACTAGGTATCCCACTTTCCTTCTAACATCCTAAACCTCAATGTTTGCTCATCGCTCAGTCAAAATAGATTTGAGTGAACTAGATGCTAAAGTGACCCCTACGGCCATGTAGCTAACCTCTCTCTGTTGCACCTCAGTAGACCAGGCCTACCTATACGCCCATGTAGCTGCCTTCTGACCTCTCTCTGTTGTGTCTCAGTATACCAGGTCAAGCCCTATGCCCATGTATCTGCCCTCTGACCTCGCTCTGTTGCGTCTGTGGACTTGGCCGACCCCTACGCCCATGTATCTGCCCTCTAACCTCTGACCTCTCTCTGTTGTGTCTCAGTGGACCAGGCCGACCCGTGCGCCCATGTACACTATCGTTCAAAAGTTTGGGGTCACTTGGAAATGTCCTTGTTTTTGAAAGAAAAGCAATTTCTTTGTCCATTTAAAATAACATCAAATTGATCAGAAATACATTGTTAATGTTGTAAATGACTATTGTACATGGAAACGGCTGATTTTTAAAATGTTAAAAAATTGAATATCTACATAGGCGTACAGAGGCCCATTATCAGCAACCATCCCTCCTGTGTTCCAATGGCACGGTGCGTTAGCTAATCCAAGTTTATCATTTGAAAAGGCTTATTGATCACTAGAAAACCCTTCTGCAATTATGTTAGCACAGCTGAAAACTGTTGTTCTGATTGAAGAAGCAATAAAACTGTCCTTTATACTAGTTGAGTATCTAGAGCATCAGCATTTGTGGGTTCAATTACAGGCTCAAAATGGTCAGAAACAATTAACTTTATTCTGAAATTTTGAGAAATTGCGAAGGAACTGAAGATCTCATACAACGCTGTGTACTATTCCCTTCACGGAACAGCATAAACTGGCTCTAACCAAAATATAAAGAGTGGTAGGCCCCAATGCACAACTGAGCAAGAGGACAAGTACATTAGAGTGTCTAGTTTGAGAAACAGATGCCTCAAGTCTTCAACTAAATAATACCTGCAAAACACCAGTCTCAATGTCAACAGTGAAGAGGCGACTCCGTAATCCAGAGTTCCTCTGTCCAGTGTCTGTGTACTTTTGCCCATCTTAATATTTTTATTGGCCAGTCTGAGATGTTTTTTCTTTGTAACCCTGCCTAGAAAGCCAGCATCCAGGAGTCCCCTCTTCACTGTTGACGTTGAGACTGGTGTTTTGCAGGTATTATTTAGTTGAAGACTTGAGGTGTCTGTTTCTCCTCTTTCTCCTCTCCCACTCTTTCTATTCTGGTTAGAGACAGTTTGCTCTGTTTTGTGAAGGGAGTAGTACACAGTGTTGTATGAGATCTTCAATTTCTTGGCAAGTTCTCGCATGGAATAGCCTTAATTTCTCAGAACAATTATAGACTGACAAGATTCAGAAGAAAGTTATTTGTTTCTGGGCATTTTGAGCCTGTAATCAAACCCACAAATGCTGATGCTCCAGATACTCAACTAGTCTAAAGAAGGCCAGTTTTATTGCTTCTTTAATCAGACAACAGTTTCCAACTGTGCTAAAATAATTGCAAAAGGGTTTTCTAATGATCAATTAGCCTTTTAAAATGATACACTTGGATTAGCTAACACAACGTGCCATTGGAACAGAGGATTGATGGTTGCTGATAATGGGCCTCTATGTAGATATCCCATAAAATATCTGCCGTTTCCATGTACAATAGTCATTTACAACATTAACAATGTCTACACTGTATTTCCAATAATTGTTATGTTATTTTAATGGACAAAAAAAAGCTTTTTTTTCAAAAACAAGGACATTTCTAAGTGACCCCAAAATTTTGAACGGTTGTGTAGCTGCTCTCTGACCTCTCTCTGTTGTGTTTCAGTGGACCAGGCCGACCCCTATGCCCATGTAGCTGCCCTCCATTTTGACCAGATGCTCCAGCGGTTTGGCTCGCCCATCATCATCCTCAACCTCGTCAAGGTAACAGCACCTCACCTCACTGCACCGCACCCCCCACCACAGGGCACCTCAGACCAACACCTCAGTCACACTGTTAATGGAACAACGGAATGATTACTCTGGTAGAAACTGAGTCCAATAGATGAAACCTTCCTCAGAGTACCCATTTACGATACTGTTACATCAGCGGACAGTTAAAGGATTGTTCCACAGTTTGTCTCCACGGATCCATTTACTTCATTTAAATTGTAGTGTGTTCACCCATAAAATGATTCATTCATTCAAGGTTTATACAAATATGTCCATTCAATAGAGAATTGCGTCAGAAAAGCAATAGTCCAAACCTCATGCCTCTACCATGAGAATACTCAGAGAATTGAGCATGTTTAGAGTGAATGGAATGTCGTCACCAGGATGATCAAAAAGTGGTCATTGTTCAATAGAACTCTGTGGGGCTGCTTCATGGCAGATTGGCGCTAATATCGGACATCAACTGACAAGCTAACCATTGGCTACAGGATCATGAGTGAAAACATGGGCTTTTTCTAAATTAAATCCGCGGAATAGAAAGCAACATAGGGACTAAATAATATTTATTTAGAAGGCTGCCAGACTGAATTTCATTATCCACGCTCCACGTAGACAATCTGTTCCTGTTTTCATTGTGTATTTCTGAGTCTCTCCCTTTAAATGGCTATAGAAACGGCCCCTCTAAATGTAAATTGATGGCCAATATCCAGCCAATGGAAGCCAAGGATCGGGAGATGAAAATTACGAGGGTATCAAGTTGATTTTGATAGGTTCATCCTGCAGAAAGACTTCCAAATGGTGCCATCTCCCAATGCTAAATATGGAAGAGATACAACCAAGAGCACCTCAGTCTAAACTAGCAAACTAACGTTCTTATTTCATCAACACTGTCAAGAACAAGTGATTGATAATGACAGGGCAAACAAAGGAAACTACATTTTGACATTAATTTATAGCAGGCTCTTGAATTGCCCTGTTTTTCTCTACATTTTAGAGCAGGGAGTGAATGCCCTATAAATGGTTAGTGGCCCTAGTTATCCAAATTGCCCGGAAATAAGTTTGGTGTCACTTAAAAGCCATATCTCAGACTGGCCAATGAAAACAAAAGATTAAGATGGGCAAAAGAACACAGGCACTGGACAGAGATATGGCTTTTCATTTCTCTTCCTAGAAGGCCAGTGTCCCGGAGTTGCCTTGTCACTGTTGACGAGTGTTTTGCGGGTACTATTTAATGAAGCTGACAGGTGAGGACTTGTGAGGCATCTGCGGCAGCGTAGCCTAGTGGTTAGAGTGTTGGACTAGTAAACGGAAGGTTGCAAGTTCAAACCCCCGAGCCGACAAGGTACAAAAATATGTCATTCTGCCCCTGTACAGGCAGTGAACCCACTGTTCCTAGGCCGTCATTGAAAATAAGAATTTGTTCTTAACTGACTTGCCTAGTTAATTAAAGGTTAAAAAAATATATTTAAAAAAAAACTAGACACTAATGTACTTGTCCTCTTGCTCAGTTGTGCACTGGGGCCTCCCACTCCTCTTTCTATTCTGGTTAGAGCCAGTTTGCACTGTTCAGTGAAAGGAGTAGTACATAGCATTGTACAAGATCTCCAGTTTCTTGGTAATTTCTCGTATGGAATAGCTTTAATTTCTCAGAACAAGAATAGACTGACTAGTTTCAGAAGAAACTTATTTGTTTCTGGCCATTTTGAGCCTGTAATCGAACCCACAAATGCTGATGCTCCAGATACTCAACTAGTCAAAGAAGGCCCGTTCTATTGCTTCTTTATTCAGACAACAGTCTTCAACTGTGCTAACACAATTGCAAAAGTGTTTTCTATTGATCAATTAACCTTTTTAAAAATGAGCTAACACAACGTGCCATTGGAACACAATAGTGATGGTTGCTGATAATGGGCCTCTGTACTCCTATGTGGATATTCCATAAATAAATCTGCCGTTTCCAGCTACAATAGTCATTAACAATGTCTACACTGTATTTCCGATCATTTTGATGTTATTTTAATGGACAAAAAATGTGCTTTTCTTTCAAAAACAAGGACATTTCTAAGTGACCACAAACTTACTTTTGAACGGTAGTATATATACAGTACCAGTCAAAAGTTTGGACACACCTACTCATTCAAGGGTTTTTCTTTATTTTTGTTATTTTTTTACATTGTAGAATAATAGTGAAGCTCTGAAATAACACATATGGAATCATGTTTAAAAAATCAAAATATATTTTAGATTCTTCAAAGTAGCCACCCTTTGCCTTGATTACAGCTTTGCACACTCTTGGCATTCTCTCAACCAGCTTCACCTGGAATGCTTTTCTTGAAGGAGTTCCCACATATGCTGAGCACTTGTTGCCTTCTTTTCCTTCACTGCGGTCCAACTCATCCCAAACCATCTCAATTGGGTTGAGGTTGGGTGATTGTGGAGGCCAGGTCATCTGATGCAGCACTCCATCACTCTCCTTCTTGGTCAAATAACCCTTACGCAGCCTGGAGATGTTGGGTCATTGTCCTGTTGAAAAACAAAGGATAGTCCCATTAAGCGAAACCCAGATGGGATGGCGTATTGCTGCAGAATGCTGTGGTTCAGTGTGCCTTGAATTCTGAATAAAGCCCTTCTGCAATTATGTTAGCACAGCTGAAAACTGTTGTTCTGATTGAAGAAGCAATAAAACTGTCATTTTTTAGACTAGTTGAGTATCTAGAGCATCAGCATTTGTGGGTTCAATTACAGGCTCAAAATGGTCAGAAACAATTAACTTTATTCAGAATTTTTTAGAAATTGCCAAGAAACTGAAGATCTCATACAATGCTGTGTACTATTCCCTTCACAGAACAGCACAAACTGGCACTAACCAGAATATAAAGAGTGGAATTCTGGAATGCATTTCAATTAACAGGTGTGTCTTAGCGTCCCCTGAGACGTCTGCGTCCCACCCAGCCATCAGGAAATGCAAATGCACTACGCCAAATGCTAATAGCACTCGTTAAAACTCAAACGTTCATTAAAACACACATGCAGGGTACTGAATTAAAGCTACACTCGTTGTGAATCTAGCCAACAAGTCAGATTTTTAAAATGCTTTTCGGCGAAAGCATGAGAAGCTATTATCTGATAGCATGCAACACCCCGAAATACCTGAAGGGGACGTAAACAAAATAATTAGCATAGCCGGTGCTACACAAAACGCAGAAATAAAATATAAAACATTCATTACCTTTGACGAGCTTCTTTGTTGGCACTCCTAGATGTCCCATAAACATCACTATTGGGTCTTTTTTTCGATTAAATCGGTCCATATATACCCAAAATATCGATCTATGAAGAGTGTGTGAATCAGAAAAAAACACTGTTTTAAAACGCAACGTCATTTTTTTAAATTAAAAAAGTCGACGATAAACTTTCACAAAACACTTCGAAATACTTTTGTAATCCAACTTTAGGTATTAGTAAACGTTAATAATCTAGCATTATTCAATAGCTCCACGTCTTCAAATCATGGTCGGAAATCTCTCTTCCAAAACATCCTGTCGGAGACCGGAAGGAATGGGGTCTCTCTTACTCGTTTGACCAAGAAACAACCCCCAGGCAATTGACAAGACTGGCGACATCGTGTGGAAGCTGTAGGACTTGCAATCTCAGCCCCATCTAATTTGCTGTCCCATAGACAATACATGCAAGTGGCGCATTTATATTTTTTCCAGGTTTTGGTGATCAGTTTTCCTTGCGCTTTTCGACGAAACACACGTTCTGTTATAGTCACAGCCGTGATTTAACCAGTTTTTAGAAACGTCAGAGTGTTTTCTATCCACACATACTAATCATATGCATATACTATATTCCTGGCATGAGTAGCAGGACGCTGAAATGTTGCGCGATTTTTAACAGAATGTTCAAAAAAGTAAGCCCTAAGCTTAACAGGTTAAAAATGAATTTGTGGAATTACTTTCTGGGCCAAGAAACATGAGCAATGGATATTAGACCGGTGGAAATTTGTCCTTCCGTCTGGAGTCCAAATGGGATGTTTTTGGTTCCAACCGTCTTTGTGAGATGCGGTGTGGGTGAAAGGATGATCTCTGCATGTGTATTTCCCACCGTAAAGCATGGAGGAGGAGGTGGTATGGTGTGGGGGTGCTTTGCTGGTGACACGGTCTGTGATTTATTTCGAATTAAAGGCAAACAACCATCATGGCTACCACAGCATTCTGCAGTGATACGCCATCCCATCTGGTTTGGGGTCAGTGGCACTATCATTTGTTTTTCAATAGGACAATGACCCCAAACACACCTCCAGGCTGTGTAAGGGCTATTTTACCAAAAAGGAGAGTGATGGAGTGCTACATCAGATGACCTGGCCTCCACAATCATCTGACTTTAACCCAATTGAGATGGTTTTGGCAGAGTTGGACCGCATAGTGAAGGAAAAGCAGGCAACAAGTGCTCAGCATTTGTGGAAACTCCTTCAAGACTGTTGGAAAAACATTCCAGGTGAAGCTTGTTGAGAGAATGCCAAGAGTGTGCAAAGCTGTCATCAAGGCAAAGGGTGGCTATTTGAAGAATCTCAAATATAAAATATATTTAGATTTGTTTAACTTTTTTGGTTACTACGTGATTCCATGTGTGGTATTTCATAGATTTGATGTCTTCACTATTATTTTACAATGTAGAAAATAGTTAAAATGAAGAAAAACCCTTGAATGAGTAGGTGTTCTAAAACCAGTAGTGTAGCTTACTCCAGTAGTAGTGAGAGGACTTGACTGGCAAGCCATACATTAGTTACCATTCTGTTGCTGCTCTGACTTCAAAGTTAAAGACCTATATGTTAATGTGACTTGTGACAGAATGCAGGGCTAGCAGCTTGTGGTGATACTGCCAGAGAGGAGAGCGCTGAAGTGAATGGTTATACAAGCACTTCTGACTCAATCAGCCAGGCTGTTGTCCTCTTTCTGTGTGAAGTAATTATTCCTGGTTCTTGTTGTTCTCGGTTCTGTAAAGTGGGTTGGAAACTATTGGGGCCATACTTGCAAACATAAAAAAGTCATAATAATTTTAAGTTCAACCTGGACCTCAAAATGTGCATCAGCCAAATACAATCGTAGCTGATGCAGAACTTATCGGATATAATCATTGTCAACTGGTGAGGTTAGCATAAGGCTAACGTGTGCCATGTTATCTGATGGGACCAGCTACAATGTAGCATTCTATCATGTGCAACTATGTCGACGATTGTATCTGGCTGATGCTCGTTTTGAGACGGGTCCAGGTTAAACAAAATATATATATCATGTTCGGAAGTATGGCCCCATTGTGCTGTTTTCCAAGCATTATATTACTGCAATGTTACAATTAACATATTTATACTAAAGATGGCATTAAATAAGCTTTTGGAGAGAAAAAAAAACACGTTCTCTGGTGTCAGATGTCCCTGTGGGGGAGAAAACAAGGAGAGGGGGAGAGATGTAATATCCAACATGACCATAATGAAGTGTTGACAGACACATCCAAATGACTGAGAATTTAACTTGAGGATTTTTCTAAGAAACCAGCAGGATTCCTGGAATCACACCTTCATGTGATTGGACAATAGCCTGGTGTGTTGGTTTAATTAGCTAGTGAAGGTTTAGGCTAACTCCCTATGCTAACTCAATACATTGGAAAAGAACAGTTGTTGTGGTTACTCTGACAGATGGAGTGATAAAAGAGGTACTAGAGAGAAACTGGTTAGGGTAGTGATTACAAGCTGTTGAAGAACCACCTTAAATGCACTCATGCACGCACACTCACACTCTCTTCACACAGTGTTGTGAACCCCCCTTCTTACTGCTGAGCTCGGGTGTCCTGTGCATGTCACTCACAAGGGAACGAGGAGAGGGATAGCCAATCACAGCCCTCCGTTGCCTGCACAAGCTCGGCCATGTGCAGTAGGGGAGGAGAGGGTAGGGTGCTCCCCCTTAGTCCCATGCTCCCCGGTCCCCCCCCGTCCGTCCCCCTCTCACTCACTATCTCACTCACAAGCAGAAATCCAAAAAGTCACTATAGACTTTGCAACGTAGGAGTGATTTGTGTTGGCCAGTGATGGGTAGGTGGGGGTGTGTCACTCATCAGGATCCATTTCTCTTAACTGGGAAATTCCCTCGTTTGTGCAGAGACACATTTAACCACTGTTCATTTGTCACATCAAGAGCCTCTGTCATGCCTTGCCACACTCTCTTATGCAGGTGTGTGAGATCTGTGTGTATCCATGTGCATGCATTTTGCATGACGCCCATCTGTGTGTGCAGAGCATGTACTGCAGTGCATGCATGGTGTGCTGGCACATGATGAGTGTGTTTGCAGTTGTGCGCGTGTATGCATGATACTTTGTTTGGCGTGCGTGTGTGTGTGTGTGTGTTTTGATGCCATGCTGTGAGAGAGAGCCTGGCAGTGGTTAATGGCTGGTTATTAACTGGGCTGTGACACTGATAGAGGCGTGTGTGTGTTTTGTAGATAAGTGGTTAAAAGGTTGTTGAAGGTCTAGCGACCGGGGTGATCTTAAGGAGAGATGACAGGAGGAGCAGCAGGGGTAGACTCTCTTGGCTTCAAACAGAATGAATAGGAACTGACAGTGCTCAGGAAGTAGCCAGCATATGTGAGGGAGAGTGTGTTTTGAGAGAACGTTTTGTAGAGAGGAACTGAACTTCTGGTAGACAGACATAGTTTGGCTGCTGTAGACATGATTAGCTGATGTCAATGCAGAGCTAGGAGTACTGTGTGTGTGTGTGTGTGTGTGTGTGTGTGTGTGTGTGTGTGTGTGTGTGTGTGTGTGTGTGTGTGTGTGTGTGTGTGTGTGTGTGTGTGTGTGTGTGTGTGTGTGTGTGTGTGTGTGCGTTGGAGAGAAGAGGTCATGACTAATGCGTGACACGTACATGCGCACACACTGCTCCTGTGGGTGAACTGGCATTAATGTCTGGAAATAGTTCTCTCTTAAGGTAGCTCCATCTGATCTTAGTTACAGATGTAGGATCTTAATTTGATCATTATTTTGTTGCTGAGAATTTTTCTGCACTTGTACAGACTTGTAGTGTATTTGAATTTCCACTTTGACATTTCAGACTTAAATTTGCCCTAATGAAAAATGTATCAACCCCTACAAAAAGTCCATTAGTTATAATCTACATAATTCACATTTCCTGTTGCTGCAGAACTATTTTCCTGCTTTAGCAAACTGGCTCAAATTATTAAAGTCCTACATCTGTATGTAGTTAACGGATTGAGATGTTAAGAAAATGTTATGTTCATTCAGGTGGTACCGTTGTGGGAGAAATTTTCCAGAGACAAAAAATTATGAAGTTACCATAGACTTTCATGCATTTTCTCATAAATCAGAGACCTTTCCTTCAGTGTAAATGAGTAATGCTGATGATGTGTGTGTCTGTGTGTAGAAACGAGAGAAGAGAAAGCATGAGAAGATCCTCAGTGAGGAGCTCTTACCTGCTGTAATCAACCTCAACCAGTTCCTCCCTCCAGAACACTGCATCGACTACATCGCCTGGGACATGGCCCGATACACCAAGAGGTACAGATCTAGGATCAGCTCACCCAAACCCTATCCTTAACCATTAATGGCGAAACGCCTAAGATCAGTGTTTGGTTGCGACTTTGTCCTACTCATACCTGCTGCTTTAGCTTAACCCTACACCAGCATCGTGTTCTGTAAGAGCCAGAGGTACAAAATGTTGTCCCAACATTTAATGGTTCCCAAACTTTTTGGGTCCACAACCCTATTTTTATATCTGAAAAGTCTCGTGACCCCACCCTTGTGAATGTTTTGTTGTTGTAATTAACAACCAATGTTTACTTTTAATGTGGGACTGTGACAGTCAATTGCAAGTTATGCTGATGTATAATGTCTCATATCTCACCACCACTAATGAGATGGGTGTGGTTGATGAATGTCGCGCCGGAGCTTCTCAATGTCAGGGGGCGTGGTCGACAGTATGCACCTCCTCTCTGCTGTCACATTCAACCCTGATCTATATTTGCTTTTAATGCAGACAAGCACTGGATCCAGCTTCACACATATGAGCTGGCGAAGGGTACCATGACCTTTATGGTGCTTTCAAGACAACTGGGAACTTTGAAAAATACGAGGTTGAATCCTGACATTAGTGATCTTCAGGTCGGAAAGTCTGAGCTCTAGAAAGAGAGCTGAGTTCCAGAGTTACATGACTGTTCAAAGCAAATTTCCCAGTTGGAGCTCTCTCTTCATTCCGAGTTACCAGTTGTCTTGGGAAGTAAGTCCCAAAGTGCCCTTCCAAGTGTTGGAGGTGAGCAGTCATCACTCATGTGGGACACTTACTGATCTTGTTTTTCTGTTATTTTCATTAAACAGAAGGTCAACCAAGTCAGTTGTTTTTACATCCATTGTGAATGACAACCGCTCCTCTCTCAATGCGAAAAATCACATTCACGTTCATAACTAGAGTGCGGAGGCCTGCCTGCCATCCCGGGATAGATGGAGCTCAATCTGTGCAAAAGCCCACCATTCCTTCCCATATGGATTCTGTTTTTCATCAATATAGCCACAGCACACTCGGGAATCGTGAGACAGAACAATATGTCCTCGTGAATAGCCTCCCCCAACATTTATAGCCAACAAAAGTCAATGCATGGGCATCTCGATCCTCACAGCTAACATCCATTTGGAGAGCATAAGCTGGGGAGTTTTGGAGTACAATCATTTTCATTTTAGATTTTTAAGGTTAACCACGTAAAAATGCTGAGATACAAAGACGATATAAGATATTTTTTGTATTTATTTATGACATTTTTGGGGGGGATTTGGGAAATCCTCCCGCAACCCCATTTTCATATCTGCCCCCTAGTTTGGGAACCTCTAGGCTACGCTCACCAACAATGGACCTAACTTTAACAGTAGAGGAGTTACTGTTGCTGTCCCTGAAATAAATGTTCAAGTTCAATGAAAACATTTTTCAAAGAGACCTTTTAAGTTACCTAACACTCATTCAAATGTTTTCTCTCTCTGGCTGCCCCACCCTCTGTCTGTCTGTCTGTCTGCCCTCTGTCTGTTTGCCCCGGTCTCTGTCTGTCTGCCTGCCCCGCCCCCTCTCTCTGTCTCTCTCTCTCTCTTTAAGGGGCTTTATTGGCATGGGAACATATGTTTACATTGCCAAAGCAAATTAAATGGATGATAAACAGAAGTAAAATAAACAATCAGAATAAACATTACACTCACAGAAAGTTTCAAAAGAATATAAACTTTTCAATGTAGCTGAAGTTCAAAAAAGAATTAATATGGTTTTATTTCAACTGGTTGCTTTTGTAGCAACAGGTCACATCTTGCTGCTGTGATGGTACACTGTGGTATTTCACCTAATAGATATGTGAGTTTATCAAAATGTAATTTGTTTTCAAATTCTTTGTGGATCTGTGTAATCTGAGGGAAATATGTGTCTCTAATATGGTCATACATTTGGCAGGAGGTCAGGAAGTGCAGCTCAGTTTCCACCTAATTTTGTGGGCAGTGAGCACATTGCCTGTTTTCCTTTGAGAGCCATGTCTGCCTACGGCAGCCTTTCTCAATAGCAAGGCTATGCTCACTGAGTCATTACAGTCAAAGCTTTCCTTAATTTTGGGTCAGTCAGTGGTCAGGTATTCTGCCATTGTCTACTCTCTGTTTAGGACCAAATAACATTCCAGTTTGCTCAGTTTTCCACTGTGTCAAATAATAATCTCATCTCTCTCTCCCCCGCTCCCTCCCTCTCTCAGTAAGCTGTATAACGTGCTGGACCGTCTTAGTATGATAGCAGAGAACGTGGTCAAGAGGACTGGCTTCTTCATCAACCGCTCTGACTTCTTCTGCCACACCCTCAGACCAGACGAGAGGTACACACACACACACACACACACACACACACACACACACACACACACACACACACACACTCACACCCTCACTCACACCCTCAAACTAGACGAGAGGTACACACGCACACCCTCTGGGCAGACGAGAGTTACACACCCTCAAGCCAGACGAGAGGTACACACGCACACCCTCTGGGCAGACGAGAGTTACATACCCTCAGGCCAGACGAGAGGTACACACAAACAGGCCAGACGAGAGGTGAGCCCAGAGGGGTAAAAACTTGCGCCCTTTACACCCCAACCTATACCTCTATAACTACCTCACCCCACCCTCTAGATTTCTTTACAGGGGTTGGTGTTAAATTGTCATAATTGGTTTTAATTGTGATTATTGCTACGTTTGTTTTTTTAATAATATGTTTATTATTTTACAATAAAAAATCAAATAAAAAAGACAGCAATACTAACAATGACATTCATTGTACTGTTGAATGGGACGGCCAATTTAGAGGACAAAACAAAACTTAACTCACACATACACAAAATAAAACAAAATCCTATTAGGTGGTACATGTATAAGAAGACAGCATATAGTCATTACAAGCAGTGTAGTTGAGCCAAAAATAAATGTTGAGTGGAGTCCAGCACAGAGTGGCAGCAGATCATCAACCCAGTTATGAAGCGGGACTAGACCATTTATCCAGTATCGGCTGCCATATTTTGTAAAATATTGGATTTCTATTGGAGGTATTGTATCGAATCTTTTCCATATGTATTACATTCCCTAAATCCCGTAACCACATTTCAAAGGTAGGTACAGTCTCCAGTTTCAAAATTGCAATATGAGCCTTTTGGTTAATAGAGTACAAAGAGAGACAGCTTTCCCTTCGTGGTTATTCCCATCAACTGTACCAAACAGAGCGGTCATTGGGTCTGGGGCTAGAACTCTATCAAAGGCTCTAGATAAATAATCAAAAATGAGAGCCCAGTAAACATGTAATTTAGGACATGTCCAGAATAAGTGGGTCAACGTCCCCTCATCCTGCTTGCACCTCTCACACAGTGGTGAGGTGTCCGGGAATATTTTATGCAGTTTTACTTTTGAGTAATGTAACCTGTGTATCACCTTAAACTGTACAAGGTTGTGTCTGGCATTCACTGAACTGTGTTTTATATTCCTGAGAGCTTCTACCCAGTCCTCATCTGAGATTTCTGACCCAAGTTCTTGTTCCCAAGCCCTTTTAATGGTGTCTGTGGATACCTCTATGTGGGCCTGTAGCACATCATACAGTCTAGAGACAGACCCATTTGAATGGGGTTTGACAAGGATCAAGCTATCTAATGTAGGACTATTTGGCTTCATGCCATACTGTGGGATATGTGTCCTTACGAAGTTCCTGATTTGGAGGTATCTGAAAAAATGTGTTGTTGGCATGTTGAACTTTCCCTGTAATTGTTGAAATGAAGCTAACTGACCATCTATATATAGATTACCAATTGTTGTGAGCCCCTTCTCCCTCCACTGTGAAAACACCACATCATCCAATAAATTTTTTTTAAAAAAAAGCATGATTCAGGCAAATCGGGCTGTCAATGTATACAGTGGGTATGTTAAGAAAATACCTCATCTGTTTCCAGATCCTAAGCGTATGACAAATGACCGGGTTAGAGTCATAAGTGGATTTTTTCACATATGATTGGCTATTAACAAGTGCAGGGAGTGAGGAACGTTGACAGGAGGCCTGCTCAATCAAAAGCCATGCAGGCATATCCTTCTGTCTCATCGCAGGTAAGCTTTCCCTCCAGAAAGACACAATGTTCAGATTAGCAGCCCAATAATACAGTTTAAAGTGAGGAAGGCCAAAGCCCCCCTCTATTTTGTACTTGCATAAATGCTTCTTTGAAATTCTGGCTGCCTTGTTATCCCATAAAAATGGAGTTACTATTGAATCCAGTTTCTTAAAATGGCTTTGTGGTATGAAATTGGGTAGACATTGGAAGAGGTAAAGAAACCTGGGTAGGACAACCATTTTAATAGCGTTTATACGACCAACCAAGGAGATAGGCAGAGTTTTCCAAAAATCTATATTTTGTTTAAGCTGATATATTTTCTTGTCCCAATTCGCTTTCAATAGCTGATCAAGGTCTCTTGTCACTACAATGCCAAGGCTTGTGAACTTGTCCATCACTGTTCTAAATGGGGTAGATTGCAGAAATTGCATATCCACAGGCCGTGATATTGGCATCAACTCACTTTTTTGCCAGTTTATCTTGTAGCCAGAGAAGGAGCCAAATGTGTTTATCAAGTTAAGTAAGGGTGGAATAGAAGTTTTAGGTTTGGACAAAAACCTGCATATAGGGAAATTTTGTGCTGTGTGTCCTTTATTTGAACAGAAGCTATATCGGCACATGCCCGAATGCGAGTAGCAAGGGGTTCCATGGCTATAGCGAAGAGAGCAGGCGAAATAGGGCACCCCTGTCGGCACCCCTTGAACAAGCGGAATGACTGCGACATTTCTTGATTGGTTACCACGGACGCCATTGGGTGTGCATAAATAATTCTTATCCTATTAATAAATTCCTTTCCGAACCCGAAGTGCTCCAGAACCGACATCATATATTTCCACTCAATCCGGTCAAACGCCTTCTCTGCATCAAGAGCTATTACCACTGCCTCAACCTTATGATCGTGATACATTACGTTGAAAAGACGTCTCAAATTGTAGTGTATATGTCGGCCCGGGATAAAACCTGTCTGGTCAGGGTGTATGATGTCAGAAATGTATGTTTTCAATCGGTTTGCCAATATCTTTGTCAACACCTTGTTTTCTATGGGGAGTAACGACACGGGGCGATAAGACGACATCTCCATGGAATCTCTATTTTTTTCAAGATCAGTGCTATTGTAGCCTCATACAGTGTTTGCGGGAGTTTGGCATTTTCTTTGGATTGTTTAAACATTCGCAACATAAGTGGAGCTAGACTGGCACAGTACTTCTTATAGAATTCTATTACATATCCATCGGGCCCAGGGGCCTTGCTGTTTGGAAATTGTGCTATCGCTGTGTTAATTTCCTCCAAAGTTATCCCTGCATCGAGTGCAGAAGCTGCCCCCCTGTCTAGTTTAGGAAGTTCACATTCAGCGAGAAAGCGTTCCATAGTTTGTGGATCAGTAGCATCGCATTTTGATTGGTATAGCTCTGAGTAAAACTGCGCAAAGCATTTATTAATATCCTGCGGATCTGTTACTATTTTACCCTTGTCTTTTATTTTGTGAATAGCTCTAGATGCCTGTACATGCCTTAGCTGTCTTGCTAATAATTTATGTGGTTTGTCACCCAGTTCAAAATAACTTTGTTGCGTTCTAGCAAGTAAAGAGCCCACCCGTTTCGAAAGGATGGTATTGTATTCATATTTTAACTTTGTGATCTTCTCAAGGACTGTATACGAGGAATTCGTCCTAAAAACGTTCTCCTAACTCTCTTTCAATTTCTCTCAGCCTAGTATTGGCGCGTTTCTTCCTCTCTGATGTATAAGAAATAATGTAACCTCTAATCACAGCCTTTAGAGATTCCCAAAGGGTGGAGTCGTCAACATCCCCCGTGTCGTTAGTTCCGAGGAAAAAGGCAATCTGCTCCTTCAAATACTGACAAAAAGCCTCATCTTTCAGCAGGTATGCGTCTAAGCGCCACGGTCGCCGACCTGTCGACATATTGTCGAGTTTCAGCACCATGGACACAGGAGAGTGGTCCGTAATTAGAATAGGGTGATAGGTAACCGACTCAGCTGCTGAAATTAGTTTGGAGTCCAACAGAAAATAGTCAATTCTGGAATATGATTTATGAACTGATGAAAAGAAAGAGTAATCCCTGTCTGTTGGGTGCGTCAGTCTCCAAATATCGACAATGTTAAGGTTAACAGGCCAGACGAGAGGTGAGCCCAGAGGGGTAAAAACTTGCGCCCTTTACACCCCAACCTATACCTCTATAACTACCTCACCCCACCCTCTAGATTTCTTTACAGGGGTTGGTGTTAAATTGTCATAATTGGTTTTAATTGTGATTATTGCTACGTCTGTTTTAATGTGTTAGACAAAGTCCCTCCGAGGGCTGCTATAAAGCTCCGTCTAATAACTAATCATACAGTATTTTACAATCACGCATTAATAGCAATTACATGTCTTTTTTTGGGCCTGTTAGATGGGAGTCTTGCTGAATAGTCATGGCCAGGGTATCCCTACCTGTCAGAGTAGATGACGGAGCATGCAGCAGCAGAAGGGTGTGAACAACAGCTGCACTGCTCACTATCTGCATATCTTAATCACAAGCATTGACATTTCCATCTGGTTACCTAAGCTGCTAGCCATTCTTCTAATGACGTATTTATTAGCTTTATGTTACATTATCAAACACACTCCCTTGCTTTTATACATGCGCTCATGCTTAAGAAACACACACATACGGCCGCCCACGCTCTCTTCTCTGGCGGGGTTGTTGACTTGAGTCCAGACCAGACGTGTCACAAATGAAAAGTCTTCCTCCATTTACTTCTTAATTTATTATTTCTTCTGTGCTTCCAGACATGTGACATTCTGACTATGGAGACTCCCGTGGGGCTCACTGCTAGTCTGGAGGCTAACCTTCTTACACAACCACAATTATGAAAATAAATCAATCAATCAAAAGGGATTCAAAAGAAGAAAAATATACACACACTACCGTTAAACTTTGGGGTCACTTAGAAATGTCCTTGTTTTTGAAAGAAAAGCACCATTTAAAATAACATCAAATTGATCAGAAATACAGTGGAGACATTGTTAATGTTGTTAATGACTATCTACTTAGGCGTACAGATGCCCATTATCAGCAATCCTGTGTTCCAATGGAACGTTGTGTTACCTAATCCAAGTGTATCATTTTAAAAGGCTAATAGATCATTAGAAAACCCTTTTACAATTATGTTAGCACAGCTGAAAACTGTCCTGCATTTTTAAAGAAGCAATAGAATTGGCCTTCTTTAGTCTAGTTGAGTACCAGTTGGTGTCATGATAGTTTTCCCCTGGTGATGCGTTGTGCAGACCGCACCACCCTTTGGAGAGCCTTGCGGTTGAGGGCGGTGCAGTTGCCTTACCAGGCTGTGATACAGCCCGACAAGGTGCTCTCGATTGTGCATCATTTTGGGTAGAGGTCGACCGATTAATCGGTAATCGCCATTTTTGGACACTGATTATGGCCGATTACATTGCACTCCACGAGGAGACTGCGTGGCAGGCTGACTACCTGTTATGCGAGTGCAGCAAGGAGCCACGGTAAGGTGCTAGCTAGCATTAAACTTATCTCATAAAAAACGATCAATCTTAACATAATCACTAGTTAACTACACATGGTTGATATTACTAGTATATCTAGCTTGTCCTGCGTTGCGCATAATCGATGCGGTGCCTGTTAATTTATCATTGATTCACAGCCTACTTCAACAAACGGTGATTTAACAAGCCCATTCGCGAAAATAGCACTGTCGTTGCACCAATGTGTACCTAACCATAAACATCAACGCCTTTCTTCAACGCCTGCATATTAATGTTAGCAGGCAATATTAACTCTGCAAATTGTGTCACCTCTCTTGCGTTCATTGCACCCAGAGTCAGTGTATATGCAACAGTTTGGGCCGCCTGGCTCGCTGCGAACTTATTTTCCAGATTTTTACATAATTATGACATAACATTGAAGGTTGTGCAATGTAAAAGCAATATTTAGACTTATGGATGCCACCAGTTAGATAAAATACGGAACGGTTCTGTATTTCACTGAAAGAATAAACGTTTTGTTTTCGAAATTATAGTTTCTGGATTTGACCATATTAATGACCTAAGGCTCGTATTTCTGTGTGTTATAATTAAGTCTATGATTTGATAGAGCAGTCTGACTGAGCGGTGGTAGGCAGCAGCAGGCTCGTAAGCATTCATTCAAACAGCACTTGACTGCGTTTGCCAGCAGCTCTTCCATTGCGTTGTTTATGACTTCAAGCCTATCAACTCCCGAGATTAGGTTGGCAATACTAAAGTACCTATTAGAACATCCAATAGTCAAAGGTATATGAAATACAAATGGTATAGGGAGAAATAGTCCTATAATAACTACAACCTAAAACTTCCTACCTGGGAATATTGAAGACTCATGTTAAAAGGAACCACCAGCTTTCATATGTTCTCATGTTCTGAGCAAGGAACTTAAACGTTAGCTTTCTTACATAGCACATATTGCACTTAAAAAAAATTCTCCAACACTTTGTTCTGGCATTATTTAAACCAAATTGAACATGTTTCATTATTTATTTGAGACTAAATTGCTTTTATTGATGTACTATATTAAGTTAAAATAAAAGTGTTAATTCAGTATTGTTCTAATTGTCATTATTACAAATATATATAAATATATATATAAAAAAAAAAATATATATATATATATATAAATCGGCCGATTAATCGGTATCAGCTCTTTTTGGTCCTCCAATAATCGGTATCGGCGTTGAAAAATCATAATCGGTCGACCTCTAGTTTTGGGTGACAAGCCACATTTCTTCAGCCTCGTTCTGTGATGTGTACGCCCAGGAACTTAAAACCTCCTACCTTCTCCACTGCTGTCCCTTCAATGTGGATAGGGGGGTGCTCCCTCTGTTGTTTCCTGAAGTCCACGATCATCTCCTTTGTTTTCTTGACGTTGAGTGAGAGGTTGTTTTCCTGATGCCACAGGAATGAGTGCCCTCACCTCCTCCCTCTAGGCTGTCTCGTCGTTGTTGGAAAGTCCAGGACCCAATTGCACAGGGCGGGGTTGAGACCCAAGGCCTCCAGCTTGATGATGAACTTGGAGTGTACTATGGTGTTGAATGCTGAGCTGTAGTCAATGAACAGCATTCTTATATAGGTATTCCTTTTGTCCAGATGGGATATGGCAGTGTGATGGCAATTGCGTCGTCTGTGGACCTGTTGGCGGTATGGAAACTGAAGTGGGTCTAGTTTGGCCAGTAAAGGTGGTGATATAATCCTTGACTAGTCTCTCAAAGCACTTCATGATGACAGAAGTGGGTAGTCATTTAGTTCAGTTATCTTTGCCTTCTTGGGTAAAGGAACAATGGTAGCCATCTTGAAGCATGTGGGGACAACAGACTGGGATAGGGAGCGATTGAATATGTCCTTAAACACACCAGCCAGCTGGTCTGCACATGCTTTGAGGATGCGGCTAGGGATGCTGCCTGGGCCAACAGCCTTTCGAGGGTTAACACGTTTAAATGTTTTACCCACATCAGCCATGGAGGGGGGGGCCGCAGTCCTTGTTAGTGGGCCATGATGGTGGCACTGTATTACCCTCAAACCGGGCGCAGAAGGTGTTTAGTTTGTTTCGAAGCGTGATGTCCGTGACGTGACTGGATTTCTTTTTGTAGTCTGTGATTTCCTTTAGACCCTGCCACATATGTCTTGTGTCTGAGCTGTTGAATTGCGACTCCACCTTGTCCCTGGCATTTCGCTTGTTTGATTGCCTTGTGGAAGGAATAGCTACACTGTTTATATTCAGACATATTCCCAGACCTCTTTCCATGGTTAAATGCGGTGGATCGCGCTTTTAGTTTTGCACAAATGCCGCCTTCCATCCACGGTTTCTGGTTAGGATAGGTGTTAATAGTCACAGTGGGTACATCATCTCCAATGCACTTCTTTATAAAAGCACGCACCGAGCCAGCGTATAGGTCGATGTTGTTCTGATGCTTACCGCAACATATTCCAGTCCGCTGATCAAAACAATCTTGAAGCGTGGCTTCCAATTGGTCGGACCAGCATTGAATGGTTCTCGTCACTGGTACATCCTGTTTGAGTTTCTGCCTATAAGACGGAAGGAGCTAGATGGCATTATGGTCAGATTTGCAGAGGGGAGGGCGGGGGAGGGCTTTGTATGTATCACGGAAGTTAGAGTAGCAGTGGTCGAGGGTATTGCGCACGCGCGTAGCGCAATCAATATGCTGGTAGAATTTAGGTAGCCTTGTTCTCAAATTTGCTTTGTTAAAGTCCCCAGCTATAATAAATGCAGCCTCAGGATGTATGGTTTCCAGTTTGCATATAGTCCAGTGAAGTTCCTTGATGGCCATCTTGGTGTCTGCTTGAGGGGGATGTACACAGCTGTGACTATAACTGACGAGAATTCTCTTGGTAGTTAAAATGGCTGGCACTTGATTGTAAGGAATTCTAGATCGGGTGAGCAGAATGACTTGACTTCCTGTATGTTGTTATGATTACACCATGAGTCGTTAATCATAAAGCATACACGCCCCTATCTTTGCCCAGAGAGGTGTTTATCTCTGTCGGCGCGATGCATGGAGAAGCCCGGTGGCTGAACCGATTCCGACAACATATCCCAAGAGAGCCATGGTTTCCGTGAATCAGAGAATGTTACAATCTCTGATGTCTCTTTGGAAGGCAACCCTTGCTCGAGTTTCATCTACCTTGTTGTCAAGAGACTGGACATTGGCTAGTAGTATACTCAGGTGCGGTGTGCACTTCTACGGAGCCTGACCAGGTGGCCGCTTCGTCTGCCCCTAATGCGGCGTCGTTGTCCTGGGTGGTGGTCCGAACAGAGGATCCGCTTCGGGAAAGTTGTATTCCTGGTCGTAATGTTGGTAAGTTGACATTGGGCTTATATCCAATAGTTCTTCCCGGCTGTATGTAATAAGACTTAAGATTTCCTGGGGTAACAATGTAAGAAATAATACATAAAAACTCGAAGCGAGGCGACCATCTCTGTCGGCACCATCATAATGAGTCACTTCAGACCCAAGTTTAATCCCAGGCTGTGTCACAACCGGCCATGAGCATGAGTAGGGTGGCGTCCGGGTTAGGGGAGGTTTTGGCCGGGTGGGCTTTACTTGGCTCATCTCGTTCAAGCGACTCCTTGTGGCGGGCCAGGCGCCTGCAGGTTGAACAGTGTTTCCTCCGACACATTGGTGCGGCTGGCTTCCGGGTTAAGCGGTGCTTTTTTGGAGGATGCATGACTCAACCTTCGCCTCTCCTGAGCCCGTTGGGGAGTTGCAGCGATGAGACAAGATCGCAATTGGATATCACGAAATTGGGGAGAAATAGGGTTAATTATTTTTTTTACATTAACATATCATGCATAGCATACAAGCCAGGGGCTAGACACACCTGGCAATGAAGCAAGCATAGAGTGACCTAAATTGATAAGCAAAGAAGACGGGATGGTAATCTTGGAAGAGATGCTATGGGTAGAAGAGCCAATGTTTCTCTGGTTTTCATCACACAGTGCTTTATGCCATTGTGGCATTGGATAATTACTCCTCGATGCACCAGTCCTAAATGTGTTCAGATTCAGAAACTTCAAGTTTTGCCATCTCAAGACAATTAATGTGCATTGCAGGAGTATAAAAGTACAACAAGCATACTCCGTGTTGGATTGATTAAAGGAGTTTTCTCTTTCCTCAGGTGGGGAGATCTTGGGGGAAGTCTCACCTCAAGTGGGCGTGTCCAGGTACGGTATATTACACACCGTACACACCTGAGCAGGCGGTGGCTGTTGACATGGAAACCTGAAGGTGGAGATGATGCACATCTTTTATCAGCACCCACATTCAAATGTTTTGTTGTTGTTGAGCTCTCCTCTCCCATCTTCAGACAGGTGTGTTGAGGACGAACTGCGTGGACTGTCTGGACCGTACTAACACGGCCCAGTTCATGGTGGGGAAGTGTGCTCTGGCCTATCAGCTCTACGCTCTGGGCATGATTGACAAGCCCAAGCTGCAGTTCGACACGGACTGTGTTAGGTAAAACCCTACTCTACTCTCGCCTCTGAGACTCACTTACACATTTTCAAAAAATTGACATAAGTAATTAGAAAATGCTGTTGACATCTCTGACCTTTACCCCCCTCCCCAATTCAGGCTGTTTGAGGAGCTATATGAAGACCATGGGGACACCCTGTCTCTGCAGTACGGGGGCTCTCAGCTTGTCCACAGGGTGAAGACCTACCGGAAGATAGCCCCCTGGACACAGCACTCCAAAGACATCATGCAGACCCTGTCCCGTTACTATAGCAACGCTTTCTCAGGTAGATACGGACACACACTTTTATCTCACCTTTATTTAACCAGGTAGACCAGTTGAGAACTAGTTCTCATTTACAACTGCTACCTGGCCAAGATAAAGCAAAGCAGTGTGACACCAACAACACAGAGTTACACATGGAATAAACAAACATACAGTCAATAACACAACAGAAAAGTATATATACAGTGTGTGTAAATGGAGTAAGATTAGGGAGGTAAGGCAATAAATAGGCCATAGTAGCAAAATAATAATTACAATTTAGCAATTAAACTCTGGAGTGATAGATGTGCAGAAGATGAATGTGCAATTAGAGATACTGGGGTGCAAAGGAACAAAAAAATAAATAGCAATATGGGGATGAGGTAGTTGGGTGGGCTCTTTACAGATGGGCTATGTACAGGTGCAATGATCTGTAAGCTGCTCTGACAGATGATGCTTAAAGTTAGTGAGGGAGATATGAGTCTCCAGCTTCAGTGACTTTTGCAATTCATTCCAGTCATTGGCAGCAGAGAACTGGAAGGAAAGGCGGCCAAAGTAGGAGTTGACTTTAGGGGTGACCAGTGAAATATACCTGCTGGAGAGCGTGCTACGGGTGGGTGCTGCTATGGTGACCAGTGAGCTGAGATAAGGCGGGGCTTTACCTAGCATAGACGTATAGATGACCTGGAGCCAGTGGGTTTGGCGACGAATATGAAGTGAGGGCCAGTCAACGAGAGCATACAGGTCGCAGTGGTGGGTAGTATATGGGGCTTTGTGACAAAACGGATGGCACTGTGATAGACTGCATCCAATTGGCTGAGTAGAGTGTTGGAGGCTATTTTGTTGCAAAATAGGAAGCCAACTCTAGATTACATTTTGGATTGGAGATGCTTAATGTGAGTCTGGAAGGAGAGTTTGCAGTCTAACCAGACACCTAGGTATTTGTATTTGTCTACATATTCTAAGTCAGAACCGTCCAGAGTAGTGATGCTAGACGGGCGGGCAGGTGCGGGCAGCGATTGGTTGAAGAGCATGCATTTAGTTTTACTTGCATTTAAGAGCAGTTGGAGGCCACGGAAGGAGAGTTGTATGGCATTGAAGCTTGTCTGGAGGTTTGTTAACACAGTGTCCAAAGAAGGGCCAGAAGTACACAGAATGGTGTCTTATGCTCACACACGCCCACATGCTGACACACACCCACATGCTCACACACACCCACATGCTCACACACACCCACATGCTCACACACACCCACATGCTCACACACACCCACATGCTCACACACACCCACACACACCCACATGCTCACACACACCCACATGCTCACACACACCCACATGCTCACACACACCCACATGCTCACACACACCCACACACACCCACATGCTCACACCCACATGCTCACACCCACATGCTCACACCCACATGCATGCTCACACACACACACACACACACACACACACACACACACACACACACACACACACACACAATCTGTCATAACAAAAATACTTTTACCATTGCAAATTCTTTACAGGCATCCTGAATCTAGGTAGTCTCTCTTGACAGCCCTAGTTTGAGATTTCTTATGTAGGTAGTAGTGTCTCCGAGGTAACGGTGCCTCCCAGGTAACGGCGCAGGGTAGCCTAGTGGTTAGAGAGTTGGACTAGTAACCGGAAGGTTGCAAGTTCAAACCCCGAGCCGACAAGGCACAAATCTGTCGTTCTGCCCCTGAACAGGCAGTTAACCCACTGTTCCTAGGCCGTCATTGAAAATAAGAATTTGTTCTTAACTGACTTGCCTAGTTAAATAAAGGTTAAAAAAAAAAAAAAAAAATACCACTCACTCATCACCCCCGTATTGTTACTACGGCAACAGGATCCCCCTATTCCCCCTATATACACACATACTCCATTCACCCCTGCCCTGTCCTTATGACACCACTGCTTACTCATCCACTAGTGTCTCTTTCTCTCTCATTACCCCTCCTCATCCCCTCACCCCCTCTTCATCCCCTCACCCCCTCTTCATCCCCTCACCCCCTCCTCATCCCCTCACCACCTCTTCATCCCCTCACCCCCTCCTCATCCCCTCACCCCCTCCTCATCCCCTCACCACCTCCTCACCCTCATCCCCTCTCCCCCTCCTTTTCCTCATCCCCTCTCCCCATCCACTCTTCCTGCCCCCTCCTCTTCTCCCACCCCCTCCTTTTCCACTCTTCCTTCTCCCCTCCTGCCACCCCCTCTTCTCCCGCCTCCTCCTCTTCAGCCGATTCCTTCATCTTCTCCCACCCCCCTCCTCTTCTCCTGCCCCGCCCTTCATCCACTCTTGCTTCTCCCCTCTTCTCCCGTCCCACTCCTCTTCTCCCGCCCCCCTCCTCATCCATTCTTCCTTCTCCCCTCCTCATCCTCCTCTTCTCCCGCCCCTCCTCTTCTCACATCCTCCTCTTCTCCCGCCCCTCCTCATCCACTCTTCCTGTCCCCTCCTCTTCTCCCACCCCCTCCTTTTCTCCTGCCCCCTCCTCATCCACTCTTCCTGCCCTCCTCTTTTTCTACTGCCCCCATCATCCACTCTTCCTGCCCCCTCATCTTCTCCCTCCCCCTCCTTATCCACTCTTCCTTGTCCCGCCCCTTCCTCTTCTCCCGTCTCCCTCCTCATCCACTCTTCCTTCTCCCCTCCTCACCCCCTCTTCTCCCGTCCCCCTCCTCTTCTCACATACCCCTCCTCATCCACTCTTCCTTCTCTTCTCCTGCCCCCCTCCTTTTCTCCTGCCCCCTCCTCATTAACTCTTCATTCCCCCTCCTCATCCACTCTTCCTGCCCCCTCCTCATCCACTCTTCCTTCTCCCCTCCTCACCCCTTCATTTGATTCTGCCCCCTCCTCATCCACTCTTCCTTCTCCCCTCCTCACCCCCTCATTTTATTCTGCCCCCTCCTCATCCACTCTTCCTTCTCCCCTCCTCACCCCTTCATTTTATTCTGCCCCCTCCTCATCCACTCTTCCTTCTCCCCTCCTCACCCCTTCATTTTATTCTGCCCCCTCCTCATCCACTCTTCCTTCTCCCCTCCTCACCCCTTCATTTTATTCTGCCCCCCTCCTCATCCACTCTTCCCACCATTGCTCCCACTACCTCTATGCTCTCTCTGTCAGATAATGTGACCACCCCCTCCCAACTCCTTAGTTACATTTCAAATCAAGTCTATAATGAGTTTGCAGACCCAGCGTACGGTAAGTGGCAACCTCGTAATAATGTCATACATCATGTGATGTTTACACACCCTATCTCTCTCCCACGGGATTACACACACGCACACAGTTTGCATTACAGTGGAGACTAATTGCTGTAAATTATTCTGGCAGAGAAACACTGTGTAGAGAGCTATATATTATCCCCCTTCTTCACATCAGTCTTCAGCATTGCCATAAAGACCCTAATAAATCAACTACTGTAAATGTGTCCAGTACTGATTTATTTATTGTATTTACCAGCTACATTGTTTGAGGACACGACATTGTGGGGAAGAGTTAGAGCAGAGGGGTGGAACCGTAGAGATCCTATTTATTTACTATTCTAATTCTATGGGTAGAACTCTATTGCCTTGGAATACTTTAGAACAGAGTATATAAAACACAGGAAAACCTACTATACACAGCACTAAGTGCATCTGGCTTAGAAGTGTTCCCTTTCTACCTTAACATCACAGTCTCTCTACGTCTTAGTTCACAGCCCTTTGCTGTTCAGAACACTGTAGACAGGGGGTTGATTAGAAGGCTTCCCCTCGTCTCGGTCTCCTACATCTCCTGTTGCTGGAAGATTTAACATCAGAGCTGTAGAAACTCTCCTCGGTCTCCCAGAGCACTTTCTTCTGAATCACCCTCACACGTACAAAGATCCACAGTCATACACGCATGCATTTAATTTGCATGGACACACACACACCCTCGCCCACCTCCACACTAATTATGATGAAATTAGGCTTCCTTCACGACGTTGAATTATACATTCTCATGACATCCCCCAGTGTAACATTCAGTCTACCAGCACCACAGGACCCATATCCCGGTAATAATAGGGCGGTGCACAATTGGCCCAGCGTCGTCTGGGTTTGGCCGGGGTAGGCCATCATTGTAAATAATAATTTGTTCTTAACTGACTTTCCTAGTTAAATAAAGGTTAAATAAACAAACAAAAGAATATCTCCCTTCAGTCACACTGACACCTTACAGGGGACAAAATGGCTTCTCTCCACTTCAACTAACACATGACTTCCTGTCTCCCTCAAACTTTAGTGAGGAAAGTGACCCTGGAGTGTTTTACTGGGGACCATGTTTAGTTTAACTCAATCCAAGTGAATCATGGGAATAATCCAGTCAACAGTAATTGCCTTAATTTTACTGGACCCCAGGAAGAGTGCTAATGGGGATCCATAATAAATACAAATACAAAACAGTTAGGCCTAAATGGAGAAATTTTATTATTGGAATATGGAGGAAAATAATTGTTTCTTTTGGATGAGATTATTATTATCTCTGTTATTGAATCCAAATATTTTTATATCAAAATCCTCCGTGCCTCCCTAGGTTGATGTAATTTACCTTGTGTTGACTACGCACGCACGCACACACAGTCATCTGATTGTGGTGGCAATGAAAGTTTACTGTTCTGTAGTTCAGGATGAAACTATCCTCATTGGTATTAGTGTTCAGAAATGACGTACACCAGAACCCCAGGCGTCATATAAGATATCCACAATGAGATCTGCTGGGGCCTGGCTGCGATGGAGTGAGTGGGAGAAAAGAGGGCCTCAGGGGCCTGTGAGAGGATGAGGGGCCACTCTAACTCATTCTTCTGCTGAGTGGGAATCAGTTTGATGTCAGTGTTGTGGCCAGGTATTCGTTAGTGAGCTTGTGTGTGTGCGTTAGCACGTTCAAGACTAACGTTCCACACTAAACCCACCCTTTTGGGTTTGAGTAGAGCATTTCATCAAGAGTCGACACAAGAAACTCCTCTTCTCTTTTGGCTGCAGAAGTCAATTGCAACATCTCTGTGTGATGTTGAGTGGTGAGTCACTGTCTTCCTTTGTCCTCACACACCCTGCCCTCCCTGCACCAACCAATGTCTGTCATCAGACTAATATAGATACAGGATCATGTTGATTGGCCGGTAACAGTTAGACTGAGTGCTGGTTAACCCAGATGTGTCATCTATGCCTGACGGTTAGTACGACAGAGCTGACACTTATCCCACCCTTAAGCGTCCATCGTTGTCCAAAACTTGTACGCACAGCAGTGTTCTAGAATATTGGACCGTTGACGGTCATACTTTTCGAATTCTCAACTCAGGTCAAGCTGAACAACATGTCCAAAAGAATGCTTGTCGAACATCTCATTCCAAAATCCACTCTTCTGGGAAGGCTTTCCACTAGCTGTTGGAACATTGCTGCAGGGACTAGAGCATTAGTAAGGTCGGGCACTGATGTTGGGAGATAAGGCCTGGCTCGCAGTCTGCTTTCCAATTCATCCCAAAGGTGTTCAATGGGGTTGAGATCAGAGCTCTGTGCAGGCCAGTCAAGTTCTTCCACATGGATCTCAACAAAACATTTCTGTATGGACCTCGCTTTGTGCACTTAGTCTGTACAGTGTCAAACTGTTGCCACAAAGTTGGAAACACAGAATGTCATTGTATGCTAAATGTCATTGTGTGCTGTAGCGTTAATATTTCCCTTCACTGGAACTAAGGGGCCTAGCCCGAACCATGAAAATCAGCCCTAGTCCATTATTTCTCCTCCACCAAACTTTACAGTTGTCACTATGCATTGGGGCACGTAGAGTTCTCTTGGTATCCGCCAAACCAAGATTCATCCGTTGGACTGCCAGATGGTGAAGTGTGATTCATCACTCCAGAGAACGCATTTGCACTGCTCCAGAGTTCAATGGCGTCGAGCTTTACACCACTCCAGCTGACGCTTGGCATTGCACATGGTGATCTTAGGCTTGTGTGTGGCTGTTCAGCCATGGAAACCCATTTCATGAAGCTCCTGACAAACCGTTATTGTGCTGATATTGCTTCCAGAGGCAGTTTGGAACTCTTTAGTGAGTGTTGCTTCAGCACCCGACGGTCCCGTTCTGTGAGCTTGTGTGGCCTACCACTTTGCGGCTGAGCTGCTGTTGCTCCTAGACATTTCCACTACACAATAACAGCACTTGCAGTTGACTGGGGCAGCTCTAGCAGGGCTGACTTATTGGAAAGGTGGCATCCTATGACAGTGCCACGTTGAAAGTCACTGAGCTCTGCAGTATGGCCATTCTACTGCCAATGTTTGTCTATGGCGATTGCATGGCTGTTTCCTCGATTTTATATACCAGTCAGCAACGGGTGTGGCTGAAAAAGCCGAATCCACTAATTTGAAGGAGTGTATTTCTCCAACTGTCAACACATTCAAAGGATTCGAGGACACGTACGGGAGCCACGTTGTTTGGAAATGGGGGGGGGGGGGGGGGATTCGGGCGTAGCTATGTCACAATGGGACACGGGACTAACGCGTCTTACCATCTGTGGACTATGATTTACGCTTCATCCCTCACAGCACTCGGGTTCCAAAAAGATGGAGAGAACAAAGAAAATAAGTGAAAAGGCCAAACTACTGTGCCACTGAGGATGGGATCAGACAGACTGTCACAGTGCTTATTTCCCATGATTGCATTTCCTTTCCCTATTATGATATTGTGTTGTGTTGAGTCACCACCCTCGTTGTCGTCACTAATGCTAAAACAACTCTCATTTGGTTTTTCTTACTGTAGCCTCTTTCTCCTACCCCTCTCAACCCAACAGTCTGTCTCCTATTTGACTATTCTGAACTCTTATCTTTTTTCTTAACCGTAATTGAGGGTTTTTATTCATTCATAGGCTTACTCTTGTTTATTTTACGGCAAGATGTTCAATGGCAAGATGTTCAAAGAAGATTGGACTGTAACTGACATCCAAGAGAAAGAGCTGTTACATGTTCTAAGATGAGTCTGTACAGTATCGTGTCCAAGTTGAATGTTGGAACATTGTTGGAGCTGAAAACGTCTGCAATTTAATCTGTTCTAGGAGGCACATATGTTTTTCTGGCTGAGGTACATGCAGTGCATTCGGAAAGTATTCAAACCCCTAGACTTTTTCCACATTTTGTTACGTTACAGTCTTATTCTAAAATTGATTAAATAAAAATTGTTCCTCAATCTACACACAATAACCCATCATGAAAAAGTGAAAACAGATGTATTCAGTCCCTTTTGCTTTGAGACTTGAAATTGAGCTCAGGTGCATCCTGTTTCCATTGATCATCCTTGAGATGTTTCTACAACTTGATTGGAGTCGGTGTTAAATTAAATTGATTGTACATCATTTGGAAAGGCACACAGCTGTCTATATAAAGTCCCACAGTTGATAGTGCATGTCAGAGCAAAAACCAAGACATGAGGTTCAAGGAATTGTCCGTAGAGCTCCGAGACAGGATTGTGTTGAGGCACAGATCTGGGGAAGGGTACCAATACATTTCTGCAGCATTGAAGGTCCCCAAGAACACAGTGGCCTCCATTTTTAAATGGAAGAAGTTTGGAACCACCAAGACTCTTCCAGAGCTGGCCGCCCAGCCAAACTGACCAATCGTGGGGAGAAGGGTCTTGGTCAGGGAGGTGACCAAGAATCCGATGGTCACTCTAACAGAGCTCCAGAGTTTCTCTGTGGAGATGGGAGAACCTTCCAGAAGGACAACTATCTCTGCAGCAATGAACCAATCAGGCCTTTAGGGTAGCCAGACAGAAGCCACTCCTCAATAAAATGCACATGACAGCCAAAGACACCTAAAGGACTCTGACCATGAGAAACAAGATTCTCTGGTCTAATGAAACCAAGATTGAACTCTTTGACCTGAATGTCAAGCGTCACGTCTGGAGGAAACCTGGCACTATCCAAATGGTGAAGCATGGTGGTGGAAGCATCATGCTGTGGGAATGTTTTTCAGCGGCAGGGACTGGGAGACTAGTCAGGATCGAGGGAAATATAAATGGAGAAAAGTACAGAGATCATTGATGAAAACCTGCTCCAGAGCACTCAGTACCTCAGACTGGGGTGAAGGTTCACCTTTCTACAGGACCAAGATCCTAAGCACAGCCAGGACAACACAAGAGTGGCTTCGGGACAAGTCTCTGAATGTCCTTGAGTGACCCAGCCAGAGCCCGGACTTGAACCCGATCCAACATCTTTGGAGAGACCTGAAAATAGCTGTGCAGCGACGCTCCCCATCCAACCTGACAGCTTGAGAGCATCTGCAGGGAAGAATGGGAGAAACTCCCCAAATACAGGTGTACTAAGCTTGTAGCTAAAAACCTGGTTTTGCTTTGTTATTATGGGGAATTGTGTGTAGATTGAAGAGAGAGAAAAAAACTATTTTGAATCAATTTTAGAATAAGGCTGTAACGTACCAAAATGTGGAAAAGGTTAAGGGGTCTGAATACTTTCTGAATGCACTGTACAGTATTACCTACAGTTGAATGATGTTCCAAGCTCTGTGATTTCTGTTCACGGAGGAGGAGTGACTAGTGTTTTAACATGACATAATTACTGTAGATGACTAACAAACCTCTAGTAGCTTGATCTAATTCCCTATAGTATTCCCTATAGTATTCTCTAGACAGTAACTGACATTTTGATATGGGCTGCATTTATTGTTGATGGGTAGTGATTGGATAAGCATGCTGTAAAGCGTCAAGAATATAGTCATAACCCCACTTTGTAAAATTATGCAGTTTATTCAGGACCCAGTTTCCCGATAGCGATGGAACTTAGGCTTACGAGTGTTTGACTGATGCATCGTTCCTACAACCGCCGAAGATGTAACATGCGTTTCCCAAAACTCCACACAGAGAGAACATTTGTTAAGTGTGTAGTTGAGGCATGTGATCGAAAGACGAGCAGCGCTGCTCTCAGATCAGCTTCCTCAATTAAAGTCTTGGCCTACCTTAACATTAGGAGAATAATTCCACAATACTGACGACAGGTCAGCTTCTAGAGCGATATTATCACCTATGGCTGTAAATATTCAGGCAACTTATTCTAATGCTCATAGGCATAATATTACCATATAAAAATGTGCACATGCTACACCATGAAATATAATGAGACACGATTTCAGACTGGAGACTACAATGAGCAAAATACAAGTCATTTGAATTAGCATGAAATTGATTTCAATATGACTGATCGAAATATATAGGCATGTAGTCGATACAGTTGCATAACAAAGACATCGGTGACTGTATTTGTGATCAACTTCGTTCCCTGTTACCTTTAGTCCTTAGGCAACTTCTTAATAGAACAGGTACAACGCCCCAGGGACCTTCTGCCTTGTAAATCTCTTTGAAACGTCAGGTGTCTTTCTTGGAAACTGATGTAACGGATGTGTTCGGCCTGTGCACCTGTCAGTGGTGACTGAAACATGTGACAAGATGCAAAATGGTCAGTTTCACAGCAATCCTTGTTTTGCCTTTCTACCTTCTTTCCTCTGGGTTCCTCCCATTCTTCTTTTTCTCCCCTCATCATCCCTCTCCTCTCACACTGTTCCTGACAATACATGATGTTTGTGTGGGTCAGGGACGGTGTGTGATTTCAGTCACCCAGGCAAGGCTAATGTTTTTATTTAGTCATTGCCCCAATATTACTCTTGCCTCACTGACTCTCAAGGTCATGTCAAACCTTTGGCCGGACGTGAGCTTTGGAGCTCACCTGTGCATGATGTCATAGGGTCCTTCACTAAATATGTCATGTTTCATGATGGAGACCACACACACACACACACACATCACACACACACACACATCACACACACTGTTTTGCAAAGTGTTTCCCTTGAGCTGTAACCCCTTTCTCAGAACAACAGTTATTAAAAGGAAATAACAGAGAAGGACAGGTGTAGTATTGACATCACGTTGTACATGCAGAATCTATTGCATCTGTGGAGGATGTACAGAACAGAGAAACAATAGTGTTGAATTAAAGGAACACAAGCTCTAACACACACACACACTAACCTGTCTCCCATGTACAATTAACACACACACAAATGTAAAAAACACATTTTCTTCTCCTTGATGTTTGTAGCTGTGTGTATTCCTCCATTTTTTGACATTAACTCCTGATTTATTTATTGAATATGATGAAAATTACCTCTAGAAATTAATGGGAGAGAGAGAGAAAGAAAGAGCCTGTAATTGCTGCCAAACATCCTCGTTTTGCAGCTAATTACCCGCCTTGCCCCTTAAGTGTGTTAGTATGGGGCTGCGCAGCAGAGAGGGAGGTGTAGAAACCTAATCAATCACACCTCGCGTCACCACAACATGGTATAACACATGACACGCAGACGGCCGAACGATGATCTCTGCAGCACCCATCTGCCACACCTACAAACTGTCTGGTTTTAATGACGTTTTCCCCTCATGTATTCATCACAGGAGTGCCTGGAGCCTTTAATGTACATGTAGTTGTATTAGATGATTCATCTTCATTTTTCTCTCTCTATCCTCCTCTTCCATTTTATCTGGCTCCAAAATGACCTTAAAGTGGCCTCCCGGGTGGCGCAGTGGTCTAGGGCACTGCATCACAGTGCTAGCTGTGCCACCAGAGACTCTTGGTTCGAACCCAGGCTCTGTTGCAGCCGGCCGCGACCAGGAGGTCCATGGGGCGACGCACAATTGGCCTAGCGTCGTCCGGATTAGGGAGGGTTTGGCCGATATCCTTGTCTCATCGCGCACTAGCGACTCCTGTGGCAGGCCGGGCGCAGTGTGCGCTAACCAGGTCGCCAGGTGCACGGTGTTTCCTCCCACACATTGGTGCGGCTGTCTTCCGGGTTGGATGCGCGCTGTGTTAACCTCTCTGGCCAAAAGCCAGGGAAAATTCAGAGCGCCAAATTAAAATAAATTACTATAAAAATCAAACTTTCATTAAAGCTACACTTGTTGTGAATCCAGCCAACATGTCAGATTTCAAAAAGGCTTTTCGGCGAAAGCAAACGATGCTATTATCTGAGGATAGCACCTCCGGAAACAAAGACAGAAACCATATTTCAACCCTGCATGCGCGACACAAAACGCAGAAATAAAAATATAAATCATGCCTTACCTTTGACGAGCTTCTTCTATTGGCACTCCAATATGTCCCATAAACATCACAAATGGTCCTTTTGTTCGATTAATTCCGTCCATATATATCCAAAATGTCTATTTATTTGGCGCGTTTGATCCAGAACAACACCAGTTCCAACTTGCGCAACGTGACTACAAAATATCTCAAATGTTACCTGTAAACTTTGCCAAAACATTTCAAACAACTTTTGTAATAAAACTTTAGGTATTTTTTTATGTAAATAATCGATAAAATTGAAGATGATCTGTGTTCAATACAGGAAGAAAACAAACTGAAGCATGCTTTCTGGTCACTCGCCTCTATCTAACAGTACACTTCAAGTGACCCTTGTTCAAGATGGCCATACTTCTTCATTACACAAAGGAATAACCTCAACCCATTTCTAAAGACTGTTGACATCCAGTGGAAGCGATAGGAACTGCAAGAAGGTCCCTTAGAAATCTGGATTCCCAATGAAAACCCATGGAAAAGAGTGACCTCAAAGAATAATAATAATCTGAATGGTTTGTCCCCCGGGGTTTCGCCTGCTAAATAAGTTCTGTTATACTCACAGACATGATTCAAACAGTTCTAGAAACTTCAGTGTTTTCTATCCAAATCTACTAATAATATGCATATCTTATATTCTGGGGATGAGTAGCAGGCAGTTGATTTTGGGCATGCACTTCATCCTGATGTGAAAATACTGCCCCGTCACCAAGAAGTTAAGAAGCAGTGCGGCTTGGTTGGGTTGTGTTTCGGAGGACACATGGCCTTCGACCTTCGTCTCTCCTGAGCCCGTACGTGTAGCGATGAGACACGATAGTAACTACTAAAACAATTGGATACCACGAAATTGGGGAAAAAATTCAACATAAAAAAAACTTTTTTTTAAATTACCTTAAAGTCCTTGGTCTGATTTAAGGTCAAATCTGAGCCAAATGACCAACACTATAGAATAATTACTTCCTGTTACTATAGAACATTTACTTCCCGTTACTGTACAACATTTACTTCCCGTTACTGTACAACATTTACTTCCCGTTACTGTACAACATTTACTTTCTGTTACTGTACAACATTTACTTTCTGTTACTGTACAACATTTACTTTCTGTTACTGTACAACATTTACTTTCTGTTACTGTACAACATTTACTTTCTGTTACTGTACAACATTTACTTTCTGTTACTGTACAACATTTACTTTCTGTTACTGTACAACATTTACTTTCTGTTACTGTACAACATTTACTTCCTGTTACTGTACAACATTTACTTCCTGTTACTGTACAACATTTACTTTCTGTTACTGTTACTGTACAAGTACAAGTACAGTTTCCGCTCAGCCCAGTCAAAACTGTTCGCTGCTCTGGCCCCCCAATGGTGGAACAAACTCCCTCACGACGCCAGGACAGCGGAGTCAATCACCACCTTCCGGAGACACCTGAAACCCCACCTCTTTCAGGAATACCTAGGATAGGATAAAGTAATCCCTCTCACCCCCCTTAAAAGATTTAGATGCACTACTGTTCCACTGGATGTCATAAGGTGAATGCACCAATTTGTAAGTCGCTCTGGATAAGAGCGTCTGCTAAATGACTTAAATGTAAATGTACAACATTTACTTTCTGTTACTGTACACCATTTACTTCCTGTTACCGTGCAACATTTACTTTCTGTTACTGTGCAACATTTACTTCCTGTTACTGTACAACATTTACTTTTGTCACAGGCGTAGACTAACGTGAAATGCTTACTTCTGGGTTAAAGAAAGAAAAAGTGACACGAGGAGTAAATACGTAGTGAATAACAATGACGAGTACAAATAACATGACTATATACAGGGAGTACCAGTACTGAGACGATGTGCAGGGGTACGAGGTAATAACATGACTATATACAGGGAGTACCAGTACTGAGTCGATGTGCAGGGGTACGAGGTAATAACATGACTATATACAGGGAGTACCAGTACTGAGTCGATGTGCAGGGGTACGAGGTAATAACATGACTATATACAGGGAGTACCAGTACTGAGTCGATGTGCAGGGGTACGAGGTAATAACATGACTATATACAGGGAGTATCAGTACTGAGACGATGTGCAGGGGTACGAGGTAATAACATGACTATATACAGGGAGTATCAGTACTGAGTCGATGTGCAGGGGTACGAGGTAATAACATGACTATATACAGGGAGTACCCGTACTGAGACGATGTGCAGGGGTACGAGGTAATAACATGACTATATACAGGGAGTACCAGTACTGAGACGATGTGCAGGGGTACGAGGTAATAACATGACTATATACAGGGAGTACCAGTACTGAGACGATGTGCAGGGGTACGAGGTAATAACATGACTATATACAGGGAGTACCAGTACTGAGTCAATGTGCAGGGGTATGAGGTAATAACATGACTATATACAGGGAGTACCAGTACTGAGTCAATGTGCAGGGGTACGAGGTAATAACATGACTACATACAGGGAGTACCAGTACTGAGTCAATGTGCAGGGGTACGAGGTAATAACATGACTATATACAGGGAGTACCAGTACTGAGACGATGTGCAGGGGTACGAGGTAATAACATGACTACATACAGGGAGTACCAGTACTGAGACGATGTGCAGGGGTACGAGGTAATAACATGACTATATACAGGGAGTACCAGTACTGAGTCGATGTGCAGGGGTACGAGGTAATAACATGACTATATACAGGGAGTACCAGTACTGAGTCGATGTGCAGGGGTACGAGGTAATAACATGACTATATACAGGGAGTACCAGTACTGAGTCGATGTGTAGGGGTACGAGGTAATAACACGACTATATACAGGGAGTACCGGTACTGAGTCGATATGCAGGGGTACGAGGTAATAACATGACTATATACAGGGAGTACCCGTACTGAGTCGATGTGCAGGGGTACGAGGTAATAACATGACTATATACAGGGAGTACCAGTACTGAGTCGATATGCAGGGGTATGAGGTAAATGTACACATAGGTAGGGTTATAGTTACTAGGCAACAATATAGATAATAGACAGTAGCAGCAGCATGTAGCCATTTGACTAGCTCTTGTTTAGCAGTCTTATGGCTTGGGGATAGAAGCTGTTCAGTCTTATGGCTTGGAGGTAGAAGCTGTTCAGGGTCCTGTTGGTTCCAGACTTGGTGCATCTGTACCGCTTGCTGTGCAGTAGCAGAGAGAACAGTCTATGGCTTGGGTGGCTGCAGTCGTAGACATTTTTTGGTGCCTTCCTCTGACACCGCCAGGTATAGAGGTCCTGGATGGCAGGGAGCTCAGCCCCAGTGATCTACTGGGCCATACTGACCACCCTCTATAGCACCTTGCGGTCGGATGCCAAGCAGTTGCCGTACTAAGCGGGGATGCAGCCAGTGAAGATGCTCTCACCGGTGCAGCTGTAGAACTTCTTAAGGATCTGAGGGCCCATGCCATATCTTTTCAGCCTCCTGGGGAGGAAGAGGCTCTGTCGTGCCCTCTTCACAACTGTGTGGGTGTGTGTGGACTGTGTTAACTCCTTAGTGATGTGGACACAAAGGATACATTTACTTCCTGTTACTTCCACCTCGGTCTTGTACATATTGTGCTTAATATATCATCGTCTCTGTGACTCTCTCTCTGTCTCAGATGCAGACCGGCAGGATGCCATCAACCTGTTTCTGCAGGTGTACCAGCCGTCAGAGTCTAAGCCTCACCTCTGGGAGCTGCCCACTGACTTCTACCTGCACCAGAGGAACTCTATGGCGTTGACCCACGACAGGCGCAGGTACACACACCACGGCAGATGCGTACTCACACACTAATATGCCTGGTGGGAGATCACTTAGACAAGATTACCAGCTGCATCTGTGTTTCTTTTACAGCAGAAGGCTTACCTGCAGAACAGGTGTGTGTGCGTGCGTGTGCTCGTGCTCAAGCTTGTCTGAGTGTGTGTGTTGCCTGAGAGCGCACGTGAAGGCATATATCTACCTCTGTGTAGAAAGAAAGCTCTGTCCCCACCACCACCACTGTATGTGAGTCTCTGACCAGAGAAGGGAACACTTTACATTTGCTGTGTTAAGAGTCTTAAGAGGGTTTATTCAAAGCAAGGAGAGGGCAACTCTCTGTCAGTACTGTAAGTTATGGCTTCCTTCCCTTTCTATCACCTCTGCTGTGTGCTAGCAGGAGACAGGTGATCAACTCCCCCGTCATCATCACTGGGGCTTGGAGTGCACCTTGGTTCCCACTTACCCTGCTTTCTCTCACTGTAACCCCACTCTCCATCCCACCGTCTCACTCACCCTCGTCTTCTGGCTCTCTCTTTTTTTCTTTTCTTTTTTTTGTCTTACCCATATTTGACCCCATTCCTTTGCCTTTCTTTAAAATGTTTTATAATTAAGTGTCTCTTCTCCATCTCCTTCTCTTGGTCCCTCTCTCTCGGACACGCTTGCTCTCTGTCTCATTCTTTATTTTTTATTTCACGCCCTCTCCACCCCCTCGCTCCCTCTAGCCCTCTAGCCCTCTAGCCTTCTAGCCCTCTCCACCCCCTCGCTCCCTCTAGCCCTCTACCCCTCTAGCCTTCTAGCCCTCTCCACCCCCTCGCTCCCTCTACCCCTCTAGCCTTCTAGCCCTCTCCACCCCCTCGCTCCCTCTAGCCCTCTCCACCCCCTCGCTCCCTCTAGCCCTCTAGCCCTCTCCACCCCCTCGCTCCCTCTAGCCCTCTACCCCTCTAGCCTTCTAGCCCTCTCCACCCCCTCGCTCCCTCTAGCCCTCTAGCCCTGCACAGTCATGAATTTTAAGCCGAGCCCTATCCATGCCCGTGATGTTCAGGCCCTACCCTACCCAGGCCTGATTGCTTCTGGCAAATTTAAGGCCCTGCCCAAAACCCCAAATCAGAAGTAACTTCCTCCCTTAGTAAATCCATTAGCTGCTCCTCTCTGTCTGTCACTGGCTCCATGAAAAAACAGTCCCTACCCGTCCCTAACCCCACGTATAATATCGGGGCTCGTCTGGCTCGGGTAGGGTAGCAGACCTCTACTACCACTCTCTCATTCTTTATTTTTACTTTGATGCCCTCTCACTGTCTTTCACTCTCCTCTCTTTCTGTCTTCCATTCTCTCACTCCCTCTTTCCCTTTCTCTTCTCGTATGTTCTGAACCAGATCTGTCTGCCTACCTGCCTGACTGTGTTCAGTCAATTCTTTGTGGTTGTGCTGCTGTCATAATGACAGACCCAGATTGCTGTGGCCACTCCACCATTCAGTTACAAAGACCAAGATGACTATGTTATTATCATAAGAAACTAAATCTGCAGTCGGTCTTTTTCCTCTCAACCAGCCACACAACTCCCTATAATTGCTGTATTTATTTACACAAACTGGACTTCGTTGAATTAAAGGGATGATGTATTAGTTGTTAGGCTGTCGTCAAGCTGAATCCTAGTTTCATATCTGGGTTATGGACGTACGGTATTCATTGGTGTTATGGCAGTGAAGGTAGAGTATGCAAACCTTACGGAAACTTGCATTTATCATAATGTTGAACGCTGTTGGCTAATCCTTGTTGTGTGATTCTCTCTAGCTATACGTACTGGTGGTCGGAGGGGATCCTATCCTACCTGCCTCTGCCCTATGATGAAGGTATCTATTCAATCATACACACATCTGGGTTGGAAAGTAAAGTTTGTCTCAAAGTCAAAATCATGACCGACGTAAATGAAAAGAATATGCTTTTCTCTAATTTCACGGTGTGTGTGATTGTGTGTACACTATGAGCATGTGGCGTATGTTCAATATGTTAGTGTGACGTGTCCTAATCAGGGTGTGTGTGATTGTGTGTACACTATGAGCATGTGGCGTATGTTCAATATGTTAGTGTGACGTGTCCTAATCAGGGTGTGTGTGATTGTGTGTACACTATGAGCATGTGGCGTATGTACAATATGTTAGTGTGACGTGTCCTAATCAGGGTGTGTGTGATTGTGTGTACACTATGAGCATGTGGCGTATGTTCAATATGTTAGTGTGACGTGTCCTAATCAGGGTGTGTGTGATTGTGTGTACACTATGAGCATGTGGCGTATGTTCAATATGTTAGTGTGACGTGTCCTAATCAGGGTGTGTGTGATTGTGTGTACACTATGAGCATGTGGCGTATGTTCAATATGTTAGTGTGACGTGTCCTAATCAGGGTGTGTGTGATTGTGTGTACACTATGAGCATGTGGCGTATGTTCAATATGTTAGTGTGACGTGTCCTAATCAGGGTGTGTGTGATTGTGTGTACACTATGAGCATGTGGCGTATGTTCAATATGTTAGTGTGACGTGTCCTAATCAGGGTGTGTGTGATTGTGTGTACACTATGAGCATGTGGCGTATGTTCAATATGTTAGTGTGACGTGTCCTAATCAGGGTGTGTGTGATTGTGTGTACACTATGAGCATGTGGCGTATGTTCAATATGTTAGTGTGACGTGTCCTAATCAGGGTGTGTGTGATTGTGTGTACACTATGAGCATGTGGCGTATGTTCAATATGTTAGTGTGACGTGTCCTAATCAGGGTGTGTGTGATTGTGTGTACACTATGAGCATGTGGCGTATGTACAATATGTTAGTGTGACGTGTCCTAATCAGGGTGTGTGTGATTGTGTGTACACTATGAGCATGTGGCGTATGTTCAATATGTTAGTGTGACGTGTCCTAATCAGGGTGTGTGTGATTGTGTGTACACTATGAGCATGTGGCGTATGTTCAATATGTTAGTGTGACGTGTCCTAATCAGGGTGTGTGTGATTGTGTGTACACTATGAGCATGTGGCGTATGTTCAATATGTTAGTGTGACGTGTCCTAATCACGGTGTGTGTGATTGTGTGTACACTATGAGCATGTGGCGTATGTTCAATATGTTAGTGTGACGTGTCCTAATCAGGGTGTGTGTGATTGTGTGTACACTATGAGCATGTGGCGTATGTTCAATATGTTAGTGTGACGTGTCCTAATCACGGTGTGTGTGATTGTGTGTACACTATGAGCATGTGGTGTATGTTCAATATGTTAGTGTGACGTGTCCTAATCAGGGTGTGTGTGTGTGCTTCCAGTTCCCTGTGAGGAGAATATGAAGAAGGTAGGGGTGAGGAGAGTGAACCGTTACGACGAGAGCATCGATACCTACACAGAGTTCTTCAAACCCTACGAACTCACCTCCTTTGACGACACCTTCTGCATAGCTATGACCAACTCTGCACGGTACGTAGCCTAACCTGCATACAGTCACATCAATATCTACTGGGTCATGGCAGGCTAACCATGTTGCTTTTTAGTTTCATACAATGACATGTCTGAATAATGGCCTGAGAAAAAATATTATAATTGTAAATTGACAGTGAAGGTATTATATACAGGGCCTTCAGAAAGTGTTCATACGCCTTGACTTATTCCACACTTTGTTGTTACAGCCTGAATTCAAAATGGATTACATTGTTTTTTTGTTCACCCATCTTCACACAATACCTCATAATGACAAAGTAAAAACATGTTTTTAGATTTTAAAAAATAATCAGAAATGAATTACAGAAATCTCTCACTTATAAAGGTATTCACAACCCTGAGTCAATAGTTTGCAGAAGCACCTTTGGCAGCGATTACAGCTGTGAGTTTTTCTGGGTAAGAGCTTTACACACCTGGAGTGTGCAGCATTTGCCCCTTATTCATTTCAAAATTCTTTAAGCTCTGTCAAACTGATTGTTGATCTTTGGTAGACAGACAATTTTAGGTCTTGACAGATTTTCCAATTGATTTAAGTCAACAGTAACTCTGCCATTCATGAACATTCAATGTCTTCTTGGTAAGCAACTCCGGTGTAGATTTGGCCTTGTGTTTTAGGTTATTGTTCTGATGAAAGGTGAATTAATTTCCCAGTGTCTGGTGGAAAGCAGACTGAACCAGGTTTTCCTCTAGGATTTTGCCTGTGCTTAGCTCCATTCCGTAAAAATGTTATCCTGAAAAATGCTCCAGTCCATAACAATTACACACATACCCATAACATGATGCAGTCACCATTAGGCTTGTAAATTTAGAGAATGGTACTCAGTAATGTGTTGGATTGGATTTGCTCCAAACATAACATTTTGTATTCAGGACAAAAAGTGAATTGCTTTGCTACATTTTTTGCAGTATCACTTAAGTGCCTTGTTTCAAACATGATGCATGTTTTGGAATATTTCTATTCTGTAAAGGCTTCCTTCTTTTCACTCTGTCAAGTAGGTTAGTATTGTAGAGTAACTACAGTGTTGTTGATCATCCATCCTCAGTTTTCTCCTATCACAGTCATTAAACTCTGTAACTGTTTTAAAGTCACCATTGGCTTCATAGTGAAATCCCTGAGCGGTTTCCTTCCTCTCCGGAAACTGAGTTGATACACCATCCAAAGTGTAATTAAAACTTCACCATGCTCCAAGGGACATTCAATGTCTGTTTATTTTTATTTTTTACCCAACTACCAATAGGTGCCGTTTGCAAGGCATTGGAAAACCTCCCTGGTCTTTTTTGGTTGAATATGTCTTTGAAATTCACTGCTCGACTGAGGGACCTTACAGATAATTGTATCTGTCGGGTACAGAGATGAGGTAGTCATTCAAAAATCCTGTTAAACACTATTATTGCACACAGAGTGAGTCCATGCAACTTACTGTATGTGACTTGTTAAGCAAAGTTTTACTCCTGAACTTATTTAGGTTTGCCATAGGTTGAAAACGTACTGACTCAAAACATTTCAGCTTTTCATTTTGTATTAATTTGTAAAGATTTCTAAAAACATAATAACACTTTCACATTATGGGGTGTTATGTCTAGGCCAGTGACCAAAAATCACAATTGAATCTATTTTAAATTCAGGCTGTAGCAACAAAATGTTGAAAAAGTCAAGGGGTCTTAATCATTTCTGAAGGCACTGTCAACTGACCATGTGAATCCTGGTGAAGGCTATGATCCCTTGTTAAATCCAATTCAATCAGTATAGATGAAGGGGAAGAGGCAGGTTAAGGAAGGATTTTTAAACCTTGAGATAATTGAAATATGTATTGTGTATGTGTGCCATTCAGAGGGTGAATGGGCAAGACAAAGAATGCAAGTGCCTTTGAACGGGGTTTGATAGCAGGTGCCAGGGCGCATCAAGACTGTAACATTGCTGGATTTTTCACGCTCAACCATTTCCTGTGTGTATTAAGAATGGTTCACCACCCAAAGAACATCCAGCCGACTTGACACAACAGTAGGAAGCATTGGAGTCAACATGGGCCAGAATCCCTGTGGAACGCTATCGACACCTTGTAGAGTCCATGCCCTGACGAATTGAGGCTGTTTTGAGTGCAAGGGGGGGTGCACAACTCCAATATTAGGAAGGTGTTCTTAATGTTTGGTGTACTCACCTGTTGCAGAGAGACAAAAGAGATTTAGATCTGGGTGCAGACATGAGGTTAACTATGATGTGTTTTTTCTGGGATAATGATGTGATGATTATGTTCTCTGTGAAGGGAGTTGATGCCCAAGACGGTAGGAGTGGACCCCAGCCCCTTCACTGTGCGCAAGCCAGAGGAGACTGGGAAATCTGCTGTGATTGGGTGAGTGTACTCTACTCGCGTGTGTCCTGACTTTACGTTAATTCATCTGATGACTGTTATTTATCTTATCACCTAACTATGATTAATTGTTACCTGATTAAATTAATAATGTAACAATCAACTCATTAGGATCTGGGCCACCATGAGAGAGGTTCTTTAAAGAGTTACCATCTCCCTATTTAATGGTCTTTACCTATCACATCTATAAACAATCAACTCATTAGGATCTGGGCCACCATGAGAGAGGTTCTTTAAAGAGTTACCATCTCCCTATTTAATGGTCTTTACCTATCACATCTATAAACAGTCAACTCATTAGGATCTGGGGCACCATGAGAGAGGTTCTTTAAAGAGTTACCATCTCCCTATTTAATGGTCTTTACCTATCACATCTATAAACAATCAACTCATTAGGATCTGGGGCACCATGAGAGAGGTTCTTTAAAGAGTTACCATCTCCCTATTTAATGGTCTTTACCTATCACATCTATAAACAGTCAACTCATTAGGATCTGGGGCACCATGAGAGAGGTTCTTTAAAGAGTTACCATCTCCCTATTTAATGGTCTTTACCTATCACATCTATAAACAATCAACTCATTAGGATCTGGGGCACCATGAGAGAGGTTCTTTAAAGAGTTACCATCTCCCTATTTAATGGTCTTTACCTATCACATCTATAAACAGTCAACTCATTAGGATCTGGGGCACCATGAGAGAGGTTCTTTAAAGAGTTACCATCTCCTATTTAATGGTCTTTACCTATCACATCTATAAACAGTCAACTCATTAGGATCTGGGGCACCATGAGAGAGGTTCTTTAAAGAGTTACCATCTCCCTATTTAAAGGTCTTTACCTATCACATCTATAAACAATCAACTCATTAGGATCTGGGGCACCATGAGAGAGGTTCTTTAAAGAGTTACCATCTCCCTATTTAATGGTCTTTACCTATCACATCTATAAACAATCAACTCATTAGGATCTGGGGCACCATGAGAGAGGTTCTTTAAAGAGTTACCATCTCCCTATTTAAAGGTCTTTACCTATCACATCTATAAACAGTCAACTCATTAGGATCTGGGGCACCATGAGAGAGGTTCTTTAAAGAGTTACCATCTCCCTATTTAATGGTCTTTACCTATCACATCTATAAACAGTCAACTCATTGGGATCTGGGGCACCATGAGAGAGGTTCTTTAAAGAGTTACCATCTCCCTATTTAATGGTCTTTACCTATCACATCTATAAACAATCAACTCATTAGGATCTGGGGCACCATGAGAGAGGTTCTTTAAAGAGTTACCATCTCCCTATTTAAAGGTCTTTACCTATCACATCTATAAACAGTCAACTCATTAGGATCTGGGGCACCATGAGAGCGGTTCTTTAAATAGTTACCATCTCCCTATTTAATGGTCTTTACCTATCACATCTATAAACAGTCAACTCATTAGGATCTGGGGCACCATGAGAGAGGTTCTTTAAAGAGTTACCATCTCCCTATTTAATGGTCTTTACCTATCACATCTATAAACAGTCAACTCATTAGGATCTGGGGCACCATGAGAGAGGTTCTTTAAAGAGTTACCATCTCCCTATTTAATGGTCTTTACCTATCACATCTATAAACAATCAACTCATTAGGATCTGGGGCACCATGAGAGAGGTTCTTTAAAGAGTTACCATCTCCCTATTTAAAGGTCTTTACCTATCACATCTATAAACAGTCAACTCATTAGGATCTGGGGCACCATGAGAGAGGTTCTTTAAAGAGTTACCATCTCCCTATTTAATGGTCTTTACCTATCACATCTATAAACAGTCAACTCATTAGGATCTGGGGCACCATGAGAGCGGTTCTTTAAAGAGTTACCATCTCCCTATTTAATGGTCTTTACCTATCACATCTATAAACAGTCAACTCATTAGGATCTGGGGCACCATGAGAGAGGTTCTTTAAAGAGTTACCATCTCCCTATTTAATGGTCTTTACCTATCACATCTATAAACAGTCAACTCATTAGGATCTGGGGCACCATGAGAGAGGTTCTTTAAAGAGTTACCATCTCCCTATTTAATGGTCTTTACCTATCACATCTATAAACAGTCAACTCATTAGGATCTGGGGCACCATGAGAGAGGTTCTTTAAAGAGTTACCATCTCCCTATTTAAAGGTCTTTACCTATCACATCTATAAACAGTCAACTCATTAGGATCTGGGGCACCATGAGAGAGGTTATTTAAAGAGTTACCATCTCCCTATTTAATGGTCTTTACCTATCACATCTATAAACAGTCAACTCATTAGGATCTGGGGCACCATGAGAGCGGTTCTTTAAAGAGTTACCATCTCCCTATTTAATGGTCTTTACCTATCACATCTATAAACAGTCAACTCATTAGGATCTGGGGCACCATGAGAGAGGTTCTTTAAAGAGTTACCATCTCCCTATTTAATGGTCTTTACCTATCACATCTATAAACAGTCAACTCATTAGGATCTGGGGCACCATGAGAGAGGTTATTTAAAGAGTTACCATCTCCCTATTTAATGGTCTTTACCTATCACATCTATAAACAGTCAACTCATTAGGATCTGGGGCACCATGAGAGCGGTTCTTTAAATAGTTACCATCTCCCTATTTAATGGTCTTTACCTATCACATCTATAAACAGTCAACTCATTAGGATCTGGGGCACCATGAGAGCGGTTCTTTAAAGAGTTACCATCTCCCTATTTAATGGTCTTTACCTATCACATCTATAAACAGTCAACTCATTAGGATCTGGGGCACCATGAGAGCGGTTCTTTAAATAGTTACCATCTCCCTATTTAATGGTCTTTACCTATCACATCTATAAACAGTCAACTCATTAGGATCTGGGGCACCATGAGAGCGGTTCTTTAAAGAGTTACCATCTCCCTATTTAATGGTCTTTACCTATCACATCTATAAACAGTCAACTCATTAGGATCTGGGGCACCATGAGAGCGGTTCTTTAAAGAGTTACCATCTCCTATTTAATGGTCTTTACCTATCACATCTATAAACAGTCAACTCATTAGGATCTGGGGCACCATGAGAGCGGTTCTTTAAAGAGTTACCATCTCCCTATTTAATGGTCTTTACCTATCACATCTATAAACAGTCAACTCATTAGGATCTGGGGCACCATGAGAGAGGTTATTTAAAGAGTTACCATCTCCCTATTTAAAGGTCTTTACCTATCACATCTATAAACAATCAACTCATTAGGATCTGGGGCACCATGAGAGAGGTTCTTTAAAGAGTTACCATCTCCCTATTTAATGGTCTTTACCTATCACATCTATAAACAGTCAACTCATTAGGATCTGGGGCACCATGAGAGAGGTTCTTTAAAGAGTTACCATCTCCCTATTTAATGGTCTTTACCTATCACATCTATAAACAGTCAACTCATTAGGATCTGGGGCACCATGAGAGCAGTTCTTTAAAGAGTTACCATCTCCCTATTTAATGGTCTTTACCTATCACATCTATAAACAGTCAACTCATTAGGATCTGGGGCACCATGAGAGAGGTTCTTTAAAGAGTTACCATCTCCCTATTTAATGGTCTTTACCTATCACATCTATAAACAGTCAACTCATTAGGATCTGGGGCACCATGAGAGCAGTTCTTTAAAGAGTTACCATCTCCCTATTTAAAGGTCTTTACCTATCACATCTATAAACAGTCAACTCATTAGGATCTGGGGCACCATGAGAGAGGTTCTTTAAAGAGTTACCATCTCCTATTTAATGGTCTTTACCTATCACATCTATAAACAGTCAACTCATTAGGATCTGGGGCACCATGAGAGAGGTTCTTTAAAGAGTTACCATCTCCCTATTTAATGGTCTTTACCTATCACATCTATAAACAGTCAACTCATTAGGATCTGGGGCACCATGAGAGAGGTTCTTTAAAGAGTTACCATCTCCCTATTTAATGGTCTTTACCTATCACATCTATAAACAGTCAACTCATTAGGATCTGGGGCACCATGAGAGAGGTTCTTTAAAGAGTTACCATCTCCCTATTTAATGGTCTTTACCTATCACATCTATAAACAGTCAACTCATTAGGATCTGGGGCACCATGAGAGAGGTTCTTTAAAGAGTTACCATCTCCCTATTTAATGGTCTTTACCTATCACATCTATAAACAGTCAACTCATTAGGATCTGGGGCACCATGAGAGAGGTTCTTTAAAGAGTTACCATCTCCCTATTTAATGGTCTTTACCTATCACATCTATAAACAGTCAACTCATTAGGATCTGGGGCACCATGAGAGAGGTTCTTTAAAGAGTTACCATCTCCCTATTTAATGGTCTTTACCTATCACATCTATAAACAGTCAACTCATTAGGATCTGGGGCACCATGAGAGAGGTTCTTTAAAGAGTTACCATCTCCCTATTTAATGGTCTTTACCTATCACATCTATAAACAGTCAACTCATTAGGATCTGGGGCACCATGAGAGAGGTTCTTTAAAGAGTTACCATCTCCTATTTAATGGTCTTTACCTATCACATCTATAAACAGTCAACTCATTAGGATCTGGGGCACCATGAGAGCAGTTCTTTAAAGAGTTACCATCTCCCTATTTAAAGGTCTTTACCTATCACATCTATAAACAGTCAACTCATTAGGATCTGGGGCACCATGAGAGAGGTTCTTTAAAGAGTTACCATCTCCTATTTAATGGTCTTTACCTATCACATCTATAAACAGTCAACTCATTAGGATCTGGGGCACCATGAGAGAGGTTCTTTAAAGAGTTACCATCTCCCTATTTAATGGTCTTTACCTATCACATCTATAAACAGTCAACTCATTAGGATCTGGGGCACCATGAGAGAGGTTCTTTAAAGAGTTACCATCTCCCTATTTAATGGTCTTTACCTATCACATCTATAAACAGTCAACTCATTAGGATCTGGGGCACCATGAGAGCAGTTCTTTAAAGAGTTACCATCTCCTATTTAAAGGTCTTTACCTATCACATCTATAAACAGTCAACTCATTAGGATCTGGGGCACCATGAGAGAGGTTCTTTAAAGAGTTACCATCTCCCTATTTAATGGTCTTTACCTATCACATCTATAAACAGTCAACTCATTAGGATCTGGGGCACCATGAGAGAGGTTCTTTAAAGAGTTACCATCTCCCTATTTAATGGTCTTTACCTATCACATCTATAAACAGTCAACTCATTAGGATCTGGGGCACCATGAGAGAGGTTCTTTAAAGAGTTACCATCTCCCTATTTAATGGTCTTTACCTATCACATCTATAAACAGTCAACTCATTAGGATCTGGGGCACCATGAGAGCGGTTCTTTAAAGAGTTACCATCTCCCTATTTAATGGTCTTTACCTATCACATCTATAAAAAGTCAACTCATTAGGATCTGGGGCACCATGAGAGCAGTTCTTTAAAGAGTTACCATCTCCCTATTTAATGGTCTTTACCTATCACATCTATAAACAGTCAACTCATTAGGATCTGGGGCACCATGAGAGAGGTTCTTTAAAGAGTTACCATCTCCTATTTAATGGTCTTTACCTATCACATCTATAAACAGTCAACTCATTAGGATCTGGGACACCATGAGAGAGGTTCTTTAAAGAGTTACCATCTCCCTATTTAATGGTCTTTACCTATCACATCTATAAACAGTCAACTCATTAGGATCTGGGGCACCATGAGAGAGGTTCTTTAAAGAGTTACCATCTCCCTATTTAATGGTCTTTACCTATCACATCTATAAACAGTCAACTCATTAGGATCTGGGGCACCATGAGAGAGGTTCTTTAAAGAGTTACCATCTCCCTATTTAATGGTCTTTACCTATCACATCTATAAACAGTCAACTCATTAGGATCTGGGGCACCATGAGAGAGGTTCTTTAAAGAGTTACCATCTCCCTATTTAATGGTCTTTACCTATCACATATATAAACAGTCAACTCATTAGGATCTGGGGCACCATGAGAGCAGTTCTTTAAAGAGTTACCATCTCCCTATTTAATGGTCTTTACCTATCACATCTATAAACAGTCAACTCATTAGGATCTGGGGCACCATGAGAGAGGTTCTTTAAAGAGTTACCATCTCCCTATTTAAAGGTCTTTACCTATCTCATCTATAAACAATCAACTCATTAGGATCTGGGGCACCATGAGAGAGGTTCTTTAAAGAGTTACCATCTCCCTATTTAAAGGTCTTTACCTATCACATCTATAAACAGTCAACTCATTAGGATCTGGGGCACCATGAGAGAGGTTCTTTAAAGAGTTACCATCTCCCTATTTAATGGTCTTTACCTATCACATCTATAAACAGTCATCTCATTAGGATCTGGGGCACCATGAGAGCAGTTCTTTAAAGAGTTACCATCTCCCTATTTAAAGGTCTTTACCTATCACATCTATAAACAGTCAACTCATTAGGATCTGGGGCACCATGAGAGAGGTTCTTTAAAGAGTTACCATCTCCCTATTTAATGGTCTTTACCTATCACATCTATAAACAGTCAACTCATTAGGATCTGGGGCACCATGAGAGAGGTTCTTTAAAGAGTTACCATCTCCCTATTTAATGGTCTTTACCTATCACATCTATAAACAGTCAACTCATTAGGATCTGGGGCACCATGAGAGAGGTTCTTTAAAGAGTTACCATCTCCCTATTTAATGGTCTTTACCTATCACATCTATAAACAGTCAACTCATTAGGATCTGGGGCACCATGAGAGCAGTTCTTTAAAGAGTTACCATCTCCCTATTTAAAGGTCTTTACCTATCACATCTATAAACAGTCAACTCATTAGGATCTGGGGCACCATGAGAGAGGTTCTTTAAAGAGTTACCATCTCCCTATTTAATGGTCTTTACCTATCACATCTATAAACAGTCAACTCATTAGGATCTGGGGCACCATGAGAGAGGTTCTTTAAAGAGTTACCATCTCCCTATTTAATGGTCTTTACCTATCACATCTATAAACAGTCAACTCATTAGGATCTGGGGCACCATGAGAGAGGTTCTTTAAAGAGTTACCATCTCCCTATTTAATGGTCTTTACCTATCACATCTATAAACAGTCAACTCATTAGGATCTGGGGCACCATGAGAGAGGTTCTTTAAAGAGTTACCATCTCCCTATTTAATGGTCTTTACCTATCACATCTATAAACAGTCAACTCATTAGGATCTGGGGCACCATGAGAGAGGTTCTTTAAAGAGTTACCATCTCCCTATTTAATGGTCTTTACCTATCACATATATAAACAGTCAACTCATTAGGATCTGGGGCACCATGAGAGCAGTTCTTTAAAGAGTTACCATCTCCCTATTTAATGGTCTTTACCTATCACATCTATAAACAGTCAACTCATTAGGATCTGGGGCACCATGAGAGAGGTTCTTTAAAGAGTTACCATCTCCCTATTTAAAGGTCTTTACCTATCTCATCTATAAACAATCAACTCATTAGGATCTGGGGCACCATGAGAGAGGTTCTTTAAAGAGTTACCATCTCCCTATTTAAAGGTCTTTACCTATCACATCTATAAACAGTCAACTCATTAGGATCTGGGGCACCATGAGAGAGGTTCTTTAAAGAGTTACCATCTCCCTATTTAAAGGTCTTTACCTATCGCATCTATAAACAGTCAATGTATTAATCATAACCTCGTATCATATCATCATTCTCCTTGTATCTGCAAAAACCCAAGCCGTATTTATGATTCAGTACTACACAAATTGGTTTAATTATTTATTTACCAGCTAACTAAATGGTAACACAAGTTAAACATACACACTTAATACATTAGAAACAGGTCCCAAGCAGACTGACACAATATGGCAGCTTGTTACAAAAGACAGAAAGCGAGAGAGATGGACAGAGACATTTTCAAATGTTTGGGGCCACTTAAAAATGTCCTTGTTTTTGAAAGAAAAGCAAAAAAAATGTGTCCATTTATAATAACATCAAATTGATCCGAAATACAGTGTGGACATTGTTAATATTGTAAATGACTATTGTAGCTGGAAACGGCTGATTTAAAAAGGTCATATCTACATAGGCGTACAGAGGCCCATTATCAGCAACCATCACTGCTGTGTTCCAATGGCATGTTATGTTACCTAATCCAAGTTTATCATTTTAAAAGGCTAATTGATCATTAGAAAACCCTTTTGCAATTATGTTAGCGCAGCTGAAAACTGGCCTTCTTTAGACTAGTTGAGTATCTGGAGCATCAGCATTTGTGGGTTCGATTACAAGCTCAAATTGGCCAGAAACAAAGTACTTTCTTCTGAATCTCGTCAGTCTATTCTTGTTCTGAAAAATGAAGGCTATTCCATGTGAGAAATTTGCCAAAAAACTGAAGATCTCGTACAATGCTGTGTGCTACTCCCTTCACAGAACAGCGCAAACTGTCTCTAACCAGAATATAAAGAGGAGTGGGAGGCCCCGGTGCACAACTAAGCAAGAAGACAAGTAGATTAGAGTGTCTAGTTTGAGAAACGGACACCTCACAAGTCTTCAACTGGCAGCTTCATTAAATAGTACCCGCAAAACACCAGTCTCAACGTCAACAGTGAAGAGGCGACTCCAGGATGCTGGCCTTCTAGGCAGTTTTCAGATGTGCAAACATAATTGCAAAAGGGTTTTGTAATGATCAATTAGTCTTTTAAAATGATACACTTGGATTAGCTAACACAACGTGCCATTGGAACACAGGAGTGATGGTTGCTGATAATGGGCCTCTCTACGCCTATGTAGATAATCTTTTTTTTTTTTTTATTGACAAAAAATGGGTTAACAAAAACAAGGAAAATTTGAGGTGATCCCAAACCTTTGAACGGTAGTGAAATATTTTGGTACATTTAGAAACTACTTTCACTGTAATCATATACTTTGCACACGGACCGCCACCCGTTTGGAGTAATAAATCATGACGTGTGTGCTCGTGGGTGCGCTTCTCGTTGTTCGCTCGTGTGTGTGTGTGTGTGTGTGTGTGTGTGTGTGTGTGTGTTCCGCACAGGCGTTGTTTATGTGTGTTTGTATATTTCTGTGTCTCAACACATGTATATGGAAGCCGTGGGCCAAAAACAAGACACTCATCTTCCATTAGCTGACTCATGTGAGCACACACACATAAACAAACACACACACACACCACCTCTTTACCTTCTTGAAAACCTTCAATAACACCTAGTTGTTGAGCAACTACATGTGTTAGTATGATATTGAACTCCTATAAAGGGCATGTATTACTCCTGTTCCTTTAACCAGCCAATGGCTGTTTATGGATGTATTTATCAAAGCACAACCTTTTAATGAATGATTAAGTGTCCGGTATCATTCTCTACTGGAGTGTTATGTAGGCGTCCAGATTGGGGTTGTCCATCCGTTGTAGAGAGAGGACAAAGCTTTGATTACACACTCTCTCTCCTTCTCTCCACCCCCCTACTTCCCCCTAACCTCTCTCTCTCTCCCTCTGCCCTCCCCCTACTCCCCTCTGTCCTGCTGCCTAACCTCTCTCTCCTCCCCTCTAACCTCTCTCTCTCTCTCTCTTTCTCCCTCTGCCCTCCCCCTACTCGTCCTTGTCCTGCTGCCTAACATCTCTCCCTCTCTCTTCCCCCTAACCTCTCTCTCGCCTTCTCTCCACCCCCTACTCCCCTCGGTCCTCCTCCCTATCCTCTCTCTCCCCTCTCTCACTTCCCCCTAGTCCCCTCTGTCCTGCTGCCTAATCTCTCTCTCTCTCTCTCTCTCTCTCTCTCTCTCTATATATATATATATACATACATATCGAAAAAATAAATAAATAAATGGTGGGACCAACAGCAATAATAATAGTAGTAGTGGACATGGGATTACCATTTACAACAACAATATTAATCAGAACAACAATACATTAAAGCAATGGTAGTAGACCAGTGTCAACATGACTGAGAAGACACATGACCTGGTAGTAGACCAGTGTCAACATGACTGAGAAGACACATGACCTGGTAGTAGACCAGTGTCAACCTGACTGAGAAGACACATGACCTGGTAGTAGACCAGTCTCAACCTGACTGAGAAGACACATGACCTGGTAGTAGACCAGTCTCAACCTGACTGAGAAGACACATGACCTGGTAGTAGACCAGTCTCAACCTGACTGAGAAGACACATGACCTGGTAGTAGACCAGTGTCAACCTGACTGAGAAGACACATGACCTGGTAGTAGACCAGTCTCAACCTGACTGAGAAGACACATGACCTGGTAGTAGACCAGTCTCAACCTGACTGAGAAGACACATGACCTGGTAGTAGACCAGTCTCAACCTGACTGAGAAGACACATGACCTGGTAGTAGACCAGTCTCAACCTGACTGAGAAGACACATGACCTGGTAGTGGACCAGTGTCAACATGACTGAGAAGACACATGACGTGGTATGAAAGACAAAACAAAACAAGATGGGAAATATTATTGACATTACTTTGCACTTTTCACTGGCTGTCCCTCAGGTTGTGGCAGGAGGACACATATTTGGCTGCCAAAACTGCACATTTTGGCTTTTATACCTAATAAATATTTGATTTTTATGGTAGTTTCAAATTCTTTGTATTGAATTATAATTTTGGGAAAGAAATATTCTCTTAGGTCTGAGTATTTGTCACAGTGTAATAGGAAATGCAGCTCTGTCTGTACCTCTCCCCTGGAGCAGAGTGAGCACAGCCTGTCCTCTCTGGGCAGCCAGGTTTGTCTGTGACGACCGGTCTCTATAGCCCGACTGTGCTCACTGAGTCTGTACCTAGTCAATGTTTTCCTCAGTTTTCTATCAGTCACAGTGGTCAGATAGTCTGCCACCATGTGCTGTCTGTTTAGAGCCAAATAGCATGGAAGTTTACTTTGATTTTTTGTTTGTGTCTTTCAAATAGGTGATATATTTTTCTTTTTGTTTTGTGATGATTTGGTTGGGCCAGATTTTCTGAGTGCTGTCCTGAGGCTCTATGGGGTTGGTTTGGGTTGGTGAACTGAGCCTCAGAACCAGCTGGCTGAGGGGACTCTTCTCTTGTTTCATCTCTTGACATTGTAGAGCTGTGTGATGGAATGTTTTGGGGTCACTTGTTTTTAGATGGTTGTAAAATTTGATGGCTCTTTTTTTCTATTCAAATGAGGAGGGAGTATTGGCCCAATTCTGCTCTACATGCGTTATTTTGAGTTTTTCTTTGCACTTGCAAAACTCTGCATGCAGTATTTCGATTGGATGTTTGTCCCATTTGGTAAATTCACTATTAGAGATTGGACCCCATACTTCACTGCCATATAGAGCAATTGGTTCTATAACTGATTGAACATTTTTGAGCCAGATTCTAATTGGAATTTCGATTTTGGTGTTCCTTTTAATAGCATAGAATGCTCTTCTTGCTTTGTCTCTCAGCTCATTCACAGCCATGTGAAAGCTACCTGTGTTGCTGATATTTAGTCCTAGATATGTGTCGTTTTTGGTGTGTTCTAATAGAACTGTGTCCAAATAGAATTTATATTTGTCATCCTTATTTACGGACCTTTTTTGGAATATCATCGTTTTTTAGGTTAACGGTCAGAGCCCAGGTCTGACAGAACCTGTAAATACGATCTAGCACCAGGTCATCTGCGGACAGCAGACACTTGATTTCAGTGTTGTGTAGGGTGATACCAGGTGCTGCCGATTCTTCTAATGTTTTTGCCAATTCATTAATGTAGATGTTAAATAGTGTTGGACTTATTGGGCAGACCTGTTTCACTCCCCGTCCCTGAGAGAAGTCTGTTTGCTTGTTGCCAATTTTAACCGCACATTTGTTTTTAGTGTACATTGATTTAATAAAATCATATGTTTTCCCTCCAATACCACTTTCTATTAGTTTATAAAAAAGACCTTCGTGCCAAATTGAATCAAATGCTTTCCTGAAATCTACAAAACATGAGTAGATTTAGCCTTTGTTTTGGTTTACTTGTTTATCAATTAGAGTGTGGAGGGTGTAATGTGATTGGTGTGATCAATCCCTGGTTCCAAATATCGGGATAAATACCTGCAGTGAGGATAATGTTGAAGAGTTTGAGTATAGCCAATTTGAATTTGTGGTCTGTATATTTGATAATTTCATTTAAAATACCATCAGCACCACAGGCCTTTTTGGGTTGGAGAGTGCATAGTTTTTCCAATAATTCTTCTTCTGTAATTGGGGTATCCTGTAATGCTCCGGGTGTCGTGGGTGTGGAGTCAAATGCAGGAGACAGAGTTCAATGCTGTGCGTCTTTACTAGCACCAACGCAACACAGGGTGCTCACAAAAGTAATGTTTCCCAAACACAGGGGAAAAAGTACAATGGAGAAAATCACAACTAAGCACGTACCTCTTACAACAGAGCCGAAAGTTTACAATGAAAAATAATCCCGCACAACAACCAGGCGGGCCAGCTGTCTAATAAAGACAAACTAATTAAACAAGAACAGGTGCTACCACTAAACATACAAGGGGGGGGGAGGAAAAACAATCAGTGGCAGCTAATAGGCCGGTGACGACGACCGCCGAGCGCCACCCGCCCGGGAAGGGGAAACACCCTCGGTCGGACTCGTGACATATCCACAGGATTCTGATAGTCTTTGACTGCTGATTCAAGGATTTGTAATTTTTCTTGTATATCTTGTTGTTCTTGGCTCTTTGTTATATTGCTGTAGAGGTTTGCAAAGTGATTTCTCCACATATCCCCATTTTGGATAGCAAATTCCTCATGATGAGGTTTGTTTAATTTATTCCAATTCTCCCAGAAGTGGTTTGATTCTATGGATTCCTCAATTCCATCCAGCTGATTTCTAATGTGCTGTTCCTTTTTTGTTCTTAGGGTGTGTTTGTATTGCTTCAGTGTTTCCCCATATTGAAGGTGTATGTTTGTTCTTAGGGTGTGTTTGTATTGCTTCAGTGTTTCCCCATATTGAAGGCGTATATTTTTGTTGTCTGGTTCTGTGTTTTTGATTAGATATATTTCTCAATGACTTTCTTAGATTTTTGCAATCATTATCAAACCATTTTTCATTATCTGTTATTTCTGGTTTGCTCTTATGCTTCTTTAGATTAGCCAAGGAGGCTAATTTGTCAAATATAAAGTTTATGTTCCAAACAGCCAAATTTACACCTTCATTGCTGTAGGAGAATGTTAAGGCTAAAAGGTTGTCCAGGAGAGATTGTATTTTTTGGCTACTAATTGCTTTTTGGTAGATGTCTGTACTGTTTGCACTCCATCTATGGGCCTGTTTAGTACCATGTCATTTATTGGGCCGTGATGCTTCATGGTTGGGTTCTGCTCTTCTCAGATACACTGTGATTTTACTGTGGTCTGAGAGAGGTGTTAGTGGGCTGACTGTGAAGGCTCTGAGAGACTCTGGGTTTAGGTCGCTGAGGAAGTAGTCTACAGTGCTGCTGCCAAGGGATGAGCTGTAGGTGTACCTACTAAAAGAGTCCCCTCTCAGCCTACCATTGACTATGTACAGACCCAGTGTTCCACAGAGCTGTAGGTGTACCTACTAAAAGAGTCCCCTCTCAGCCTACCATTGACTATGTACAGACCCAGTGTTCCACAGAGCTGTAGGTGTACCTACTAAAAGAGTCCCCTCTCAGCCTACCATTGACTATGTACAGACTCAGTGTTCCACAGAGCTGTAGGTGTACCTACTAAAAGAGTCCCCTCTCAGCCTACCATTGACTATGTACAGACCCAGTGTTCCACAGAGCTGTAGGTGTACCTACCAAAAGAGTCACCTCTCAGCCTACCATTGACTATGTACAGACCCAGTGTTCCACAGAGCTTCACGAGCTGTACTATGTTTTTGTTTTTCACTTTGTCATAGTTGTTTCTGTGGGGGTCTGTGGGGAGGGAAAGGTTGTTGCTTCCCGGTAGGTGTTTATCCCCATGACTGTTAATAGTGTCTTGTTCTTCTGCTGTTCTAGCATTCAGGTCTCCACAGACCAGTACGTTGCCTTGGGCCTAAAAGTGACTAATTTCCCCCTCTAGAATGGAGAAACTCTCTTCATTGAAGTAGGGTGACTCTGAGGGGGGAATGTATGTGGCACAGAGGAAGACGTTTTTGTCTGTCAAGATAGCCTCCTTGTTGATTTTTAACCAGATAAAGAATTATCCTGTTTTGATCAATTTGATTGAATGAATTAGTTCAGATTTATACCATATTAGCATTCCCCCTGAGTCTCTGCCCTGTCCTGAGTCTCTGCCCTGTCCTGAGTCTCCTGTCCTGAGTCTCTGCCCTGTTTGATTCCTTTTAATTTAGTGGATGGTATGATTACCTCCCTATAACCTAGTGGACAGCCAGTGGAAACATCACCTCTGCACCATGTTTCCTGTAGTACTACAATATCAACATCATCAATTTCTTTCAGGAAGTCTGGGTTTCTGCTCTTTAGTCCAAAAGCAGAGGACTTCAAACCTTGTCAATTCCAACATGCCACGTAAAAAGATTTCATAACTTTTTTTATTTTCTTTACCTTCAAAATGAGACAAACACTCACAATCCAACAAGAACTATTAAAATAGGATTTTTCAATTAAAGTAAACTCTTATTATGCAAATGTGATTTGTTTATCATTTAAGATAGAATTTGTGTCATGCCACTTGGGTGGGTGTAGTGTGAGGATGGTGGAGTTCTTGTGCTCATCTTACCATGACCCTCGGCATATCACATGTGAGCATAGTAGACTCAGCATTTGTTTAATGTCACTCATTTGGTTGGTGGGGGCTGGGCCAGTTGCTCCTCTCACAGCCTGTGCGTAGCTCTGCCTGCTGGGCTGTGGCTCCTCCAAGTGTGGGTCTGCGGTGGGGGGTGGAAGGCCTCGTCTGGGTGGCTCTGAAGCTGGGCAGGGGTGGTCTGTGCTCGTGGCTGGGGGTTCCAGGGTGCTGGTCTGGAGTGTTGTCTTGGTGATCTTGGCGGGGTGGAGATTGCTCCGCTGTTCCTGGCTGGAGAGGTCGGACTGCGATTTAAAGCGACGTCCTTGAGTCTTAGCAATGATGGGGACTGACTCCCTGTACAGGTGAACATGGTGATAGAGACAGTCCAGATCGAGGGTGGGATGGTGGGCCAGGTGTACCTCCCCCTAACCTCTCTCAGCCTTTCAGTCTGGCTCTGTCTTGTTAACCATGTTTATTCAAAAAACTACCAACGATACTGTCTACCTCTACTGTCTGTTTATTCTGTGTGTCTAAGAGCAGTATGGTCACGCTATGGACTACTGACACTAACTACTACTAATGTGTGTGATAGCTGGGTGAGACAACCACTTATCGTAAGATGAAGGCATGAATTGTAAGTCGCTCTGGATAAAAGTGTCTGCTAAATGACTAAAATGTAAGTGTGTGTAGTGCTAAGAGCAGTAAGGAGGAGACGGTGGTCCAGAGGAAGACAGCGGCCAGCGCCCCCCCACCCCCCAGTGAGGAACAGATCTCCAGCAGCTCAGAGGACGACTCCGAGGACGACCGCGACGATGACGGATCAGTGTCCCAACGCTCCACCCCAGTCAAACTACTGACCGAGTCTGGGGAGAGTGTCCGCACTCAGGAGGTATGGGATGGGAAACGCGCTGACACAAACACAGGTAGCCAGCTGAGAAGGTGTTAACTAAATGTGAAGATTTCAACTATCGAGATTGAAAACTCATTCTGTGTCAATATAAAAAAGATGTTCAGTGTCAGGTGGAGCTCTCTTGTTTCTCCTCACATGTACAGAACATAATGAGGTTTCTCTTGGTTTCTCTCTTGCTAACTGGCACTCTCTCATTCCCTCTCCTTCCCATTTCTGTTTCTCTAGCCAACATTCTGTCTCCCTCTCTCCCTCTCTCACTCACGGAGTTGACCTATCGGTGTTCTGTGTTATTGTTTGAGAACATTAATTTCTCCCCTATCCATTGAGATTTTCACAATGGTCGCATAATCATTCAGATAATGAATCCATAACATGGCAGACAAATGATATGTAATCAAAAGCGTATTCATCACAACACAGTTTGAGTTCTTATAGTTTGATTGAACTCCCCAGGACACGGATAGTTTTGGATGGTTTGGTTTGATGGTTTGGCTTTTTAGACAGCAGAGCAAAATGTAGAAGACTAACATACCACCACAGCTGATATTGTGTTCTATCATCAACGTTATCCACAGTCACCAGTCTAATACATTGTATCATAATGATTATACTAGAGTGAATCAAATACATGAGACTGATCTATTTTCATGTGCACACACACTTCACAACAAAAAACGGGGGGCTCTCATCTCTCGCTTGTGACTCAAGGTCTCTCTCTGTGTTTCCATGACAACTGGACTGGTTGAATATTCTCCTTAGTAAGCAAGTGAGAGAGCAGAGGGGAGACGATGGGAGTTTTAATTTGAATAGGATGACCTGGAAGCGGAGCTGGGCTTTAGCCCTTTGATGCCAGCCTCAGTCAGAATACATTGTGTGGTTGTGTCCCAAATGGCACCCTATTCCCTATATAATGCACTAATTTGGACCAGAGCCCTATGGGCCTTTTCAACAGTAGTGCACTACAAAGGCAATAGTATGCCATTTGGGACACAGACATGCTGTTGGACTGGTACCCAGGTGGTAGTACCACTGTCTATTAAGAGTGGTACCATCACCTGGACCTCATGTGAGTGCTACCATAATAGGGGTATTTAGATTGGCAGCAAGATGTGAGTAGATTCCATTGGAGCTCATTCAGGTCAGGAAATGAACTGGGGAAGATGGGGAGCATATTGAAGATGAGGAGGAATTACCAACTCGTGAATTGTATAGAACTGGCCTTCCTAATGAAGTAGATGACTTGGATGTAATGAATTAATGGCTCACAGTACTTTTCCCTGTGAGAGAGACAACACAACGAGTTCTCTCCTTCTCTATCCATTCTACCATCCTTTAGGTCAGTTGGTTTGGAAAGGCCTCTTCCCCTGAGTTCATATCATATCTGATATCTCTGTTTGTCAATCATAGACTGGGTAGGTCTATGGTAGTTTTGTCTCGACTTATCACTCAATGTCCAGTTACTGAACCTTACTCGAACGGTCATTCCCACCTTCTGTCCATCTCCTGCCCCCCTCCCTCCCTCAGGTGGTTGCCTCCTGTATGTTTTATGATGACAGCTAGGGGTTAAATTCTACTCTGCCGTAAAATGAAATACAACAAAAGCATAAATGAATAGATGGATGGACCGAGATGAAAAGAGAAATTAGGCCACTAGAAAAGAGACAGAGTAATCGACAGCCAAGCCCAGTGACGTACACCGGGACACATAAAAATGTCACGCTTTGCTTCAAAATCCCAATTGTACTCAATCTGTTGCTATAACGAGACTATTGTATGCCACATTTGTTGTCAGCGGCGATGGTAACCCAGATGCTGTTTGGGGTCGCTTTGACCGACTAGACCCTCGTTGTGTGAAGAAGCGGCGAGGTCGGTGGTGGTGAATCAAGCTTTTGTTTTTGTGTGCCGCCAGGCAGCCACACAACATGGCTTCCGGTGCCAGCTGGGGGCTTGTGGGTAATTTCTTCCTCTGTTTACATTCTTGAGTAAAGTGTTCAGGTTAAGGGCCATCTCATACTCTCTAAACAGAGTATGCACAAGGATAAGCTCTCTCCTCTCCCCGTCTGCACGTGATGAGAGATCGAGAAAGGCCAGGATTCATGGAGAGAGCAGGGTAGAGAGATGAAGACAGAGCGAAAGAAAGAGATTTAACATCTTTATTCACATGCCTTTAGATTTCAATTATATGTTAATTCACATGCTTTTAGATGTCAATTATATGTTAATTCACATGCTTTTAGATGTCCACACACCTTTGTTAATTCACATGCTTTTAGATGTCCATACACCTTTATGTTAATTCACATGCGTTTAGATGTCCATACACCTTTGTTAATTCACATGCTTTTAGATGTCCATACACCTTTATGTTAATTCACATGCTTTTAGATGTCCATACACCTTTATGTTAATTCACATGCTTTTAGATGTCCATACATCTTTGTTAATTCACATGCTTTTAGATGTCCATACATCTTTGTTAATTCACATGCTTTTAGATGTCCATACACCTTTATGTTAATTCACATGCTTTTAGATGTCCACACACCTTTGTTAATTCACATGCTTTTAGATGTCCACACACCTTTGTTAATTCACATGCTTTTAGATGTCCACACACCTTTGTTAATTCACATGCTTTTAGATGTCCATACACCTTTATGTTAATTCACATGCGTTTAGATGTCCATACACCTTTGTTAATTCACATGCTTTTAGATGTCCATACACCTTTATGTTAATTCACATGCTTTTAGATGTCCATACACCTTTATGTTAATTCACATGCTTTTAGATGTCCATACACCTTTGTTAATTCACATGCTTTTAGATGTCCATACACCTTTATGTTAATTCACATGCTTTTAGATGTCCATACATCTTTGTTAATTCACATGCTTTTAGATGTCCATACATCTTTGTTAATTCACATGCTTTTAGATGTCCATACACCTTTGTTAATTCACATGCTTTTAGATGTCCATACACCTTTATGTTAATTCACATGCTTTTAGATGTCCATACATCTTTGTTAATTCACATGCTTTTAGATGTCCATACATCTTTGTTAATTCACATGCTTTTAGATGTCCATACACCTTTATATTAATTCACATGCTTTTAGATGTCCACACACCTTTGTTAATTCACATGCGTTTAGATGTCCACACACCTTTGTTAATTCACATGCTTTTAGATGTCCATACACCTTTATGTTAATTCACATGCATTTAGATGTCCACACACCTTTATATTAATTCACATGCTTTTATATGTCCATACACCTTTATGTTAATTCACATGCTTTTAGATGTTCATACACCTTTATATTAATTCACATGCTTTTAGATGTCCATACACCTTTATGTTAATTCACATGCATTTAGATGTCCACACACCTTTATATTAATTCACATGCGTTTAGATGTCCATACACCTTTATGTTAATTCACATGCTTTTAGATGTTCATACACCTTTGTTAATTCACATGCTTTTAGATGTCCATACACCTTTGTTAATTCACATGCTTTTAGATGTCCATACACCTTTATATTAATTCACATGCTTTTAGATGTCCATACACCTTTATATTAATTCACATGCTTTTAGATGTCCATACACCTTTATATTAATTCACATGCGTTTAGATGTCTACACACCTTTGTTAATTCACATGCTTTTAGATGTCCACACACCTTTGTTAATTCACATGCGTTTAGATGTCCACACACCTTTGTTAATTCACATGCGTTTAGATGTCCACACACCTTTGTTAATTCACATGCTTTTAGATGTCCATACACCTTTATATTAATTCACATGCTTTTAGATGTCCACACACCTTTGTTAATTCACATGCGTTTAGATGTCTACACACCTTTGTTAATTCACATGCTTTTAGATGTCCATACACCTTTATATTAATTCACATGCTTTTAGATGTCCATACACCTTTGTTAATTCACATGCTTTTAGATGTCCATACACCTTTATGTTAATTCACATGCTTTTAGATGTCCACACACCTTTATATTAATTCACATGCTTTTAGATGTCCATACACCTTTATATTAATTCACATGCTTTTAGATGTCCACACACCTTTGTTAATTCACATGCGTTTAGATGTCTACACACCTTTGTTAATTCACATGCTTTTAGATGTCCATACACCTTTATATTAATTCACATGCGTTTAGATGTCCACACACCTTTGTTAATTCACATGCTTTTAGATGTCCATACACCTTTATGTTAATTCACATGCGTTTAGATGTCCATACACCTTTGTTAATTCACATGCTTTTAGATGTCCATACACCTTTATGTTAATTCACATGCTTTTAGATGTCCATACATCTTTGTTAATTCACATGCTTTTAGATGTCCATACACCTTTATATTAATTCACATGCTTTTAGATGTCCATACACCTTTGTTAATTCACATGCTTTTAGATGTCCATACATCTTTGTTAATTCACATGCTTTTAGATGTCCATACACCTTTATGTTAATTCACATGCTTTTAGATGTCCATACATCTTTGTTAATTCACATGCTTTTAGATGTCCATACACCTTTATATTAATTCACATGCTTTTAGATGTCCATACATCTTTGTTAATTCACATGCTTTTAGATGTCCATACACCTTTATGTTAATTCACATGCTTTTAGATGTCCATACATCTTTGTTAATTCACATGCTTTTAGATGTCCATACACCTTTATATTAATTCACATGCTTTTAGATGTCCATACACCTTTATGTTAATTCACATGCGTTTAGATGTCCACACACCTTTATATTAATTCACATGCTTTTAGATGTCCATACACCTTTATATTAATTCACATGCTTTTAGATGTCCATACACCTTTGTTAATTCACATGCTTTTAGATGTCCATACACCTTTGTTAATTCACATGCTTTTAGATGTCCATACACCTTTATATTAATTCACATGCTTTTAGATGTCCATACACCTTTGTTAATTCACATGCTTTTAGATGTCCATACACCTTTGTTAATTCACATGCTTTTAGATGTCCATACACCTTTATGTTAATTCACATGCTTTTAGATGTCCATACACCTTTGTTAATTCACATGCTTTTAGATGTCCATACACCTTTGTTAATTCACATGCTTTTAGATGTCCATACACCTTTATGTTAATTCACATGCATTTAGATGTCCACACACCTTTATATTAATTCACATGCTTTTAGATGTCCACACACCTTTGTTAATTCACATGCTTTTAGATGTCCATACACCTTTATGTTAATTCACATGCATTTAGATGTCCACACACCTTTATATTAATTCACATGCTTTTAGATGTCCATACACCTTTATGTTAATTCACATGCTTTTAGATGTCCATACACCTTTGTTAATTCACATGCTTTTAGATGTCCATACACCTTTGTTAATTCACATGCTTTTAGATGTCCATACACCTTTATATTAATTCACATGCTTTTAGATGTCCACACACCTTTGTTAATTCACATGCGTTTAGATGTCCACACACCTTTGTTAATTCACATGCTTTTAGATGTCCATACACCTTTATATTAATTCACATGCTTTTAGATGTCCATACACCTTTATGTTAATTCACATGCTTTTAGATGTCCATACACCTTTGTTAATTCACATGCTTTTAGATGTCCATACACCTTTATGTTAATTCACATGCTTTTAGATGTCCATACACCTTTGTTAATTCACATGCTTTTAGATGTCCATACACCTTTATATTAATTCACATGCTTTTAGATGTCCACACACCTTTGTTAATTCACATGCGTTTAGATGTCTACACACCTTTGTTAATTCACATGCTTTTAGATGTCCATACACCTTTATATTAATTCACATGCTTTTAGATGTCCATACACCTTTATGTTAATTCACATGCTTTTAGATGTCCATACACCTTTGTTAATTCACATGCTTTTAGATGTCCATACACCTTTATGTTAATTCACATGCGTTTAGATGTCCATACACCTTTGTTAATTCACATGCTTTTAGATGTCCATACACCTTTGTTAATTCACATGCTTTTAGATGT